>NW_016907864.1:1005237-1101340 GCF_001483705.2 Eufriesea mexicana | reverse complement strand
GAGGAAATCGTACGTGAATTTTTAAGGGCTCGCTGTAAAAGAGGGGACCACGATGTACGAATTTAGCGCAGGAAGAATCGCGATGAAAATTTTCCAAGCTTTGCAAAATCGTTTGAATTCGTAATGTATTTTAGATAAAACGTACCTCCAATTTTTTAGCCCGCGTGATAAAATAAAAAGCAACTTAAAATATTCAATACGACGTTGCGAAAGTACGAGCTTCGCTCTTTAAACTCAACTCAGATGGACTTGTACGATTCCTTTTTAACGAAGTCGCTGTCACTCGGAGATGGATAAGTTTCCCTGTCAATATTTAATAATCCCATAATTTGGCGAACAACTACAGTTCCTTCCTGTCGCAGAGTACTGTTAATCATGTATGTTTGCAGTGTCAGGAAGTGAGGAACCAGTACCCTTAGGTAAACATACCTGACATGCGTATTTGACAACACGTAGCGGCTCATTATGTCGGCAAGCAAACCCTATTAGCTGACACTTGAAACAAAGAAACGAGGCAAACAATCCACACAATTCGATATTCTCTCGCTAAAATAAAGAAACCTATTCTCCATTGTGGTAATGGTTACACAGATTTTTAAATATATATGTTAGAATGAGTGGAACAAGTATGTGCATGGGATGGAAATATCTAACAAATTCAGGTTATTGTGATAAATGAATATGCATCTTATGGGGGGCGACTATAGTCGCTCGTAGTAGTGAAAGGGTTAACCTAATACTTGTGTTTGATAATCTCTGTAATTAAATAAATAATTGTTCTAATTGTTATCAAATTTCATTCACCACTAATATCTATGAAATCAAATAAAATACCATTATAGTTATTAGTAGTGAAAGGGTTAATTTAATACTTGTGTTTGATAATCTCTGTAATTAAATAAATAATTGTTCTGATTGTTATCAAATTTCATCCACCACTAACATCTATAAAATAAAATATCATATCATATCACCTCAGTGGCATCTTATGGAGAGCGACTATAGTCGCTCGTAGTAGTGAAAGGGTTAACCTAATACTTGTGTTTGATAATCTCAGTAATTAAATAAATAATTGTTCTGATTGTTATCAAATTTCATCCACCACTAATATCTATAAAATGAAATAAAATACCATTATAGTTATTAGTAGTGAAAGGGTTAACCTAATACTTGTGTTTGATAATCTCAGTAATTAAATAAATAATTGTTCTAATTGTTATTAAATTTCATCCACCACTAATATCTATAAAATCAAATAAAATACCATTATAGTTATTAGTAGTGAAAAGGTTAATTTAATACTTGTGTTCGATAATCTTCGTAATTAAATAAATAATTGTTCTAATTGTTATTAAATTTCATCCACCACTAACATCTATAAAATCAAATAAAATACCATATGAATTTCTGCCTAATAACGCTTCCAGGAACTAGATTGTAATAAAAATTCTATCACGGATGAAACCAGCCCGACCCCCGTGTCTATGGAAAATTATTCTCCGTCCGGAAGTTGACAGGGTGATGCGGAAACTAAATTAATAATATCGAATAACATGGACGTTGGAATCGTCATAAAATTGGAAGCAATACCGGCGAAATATCGGCGCAGCGGCGAAAAATTCGATTCAAAAACGAAAAAAAAAACGGATCGATCATTTCTCCGCCATTCGATGATTAAAAGAAAACGAAAACCGCTTTGGACAGTTCCTTTCTCCCCGGATATCGGTCCCAGGGCATTCCATTCTTTCGCCGATCGACGTCCTTCCACTCTTGTTTCGCAGCGTCCGCCCACGCATCGATCCGGGGACCGACCGGAAACGCGGCGTCTCCGCCATCAATTTCATTTTGCTCGTCGCCTTCCGTCCCTTTCGTCGCCCGGCCACTGTTTCTTTCTCCCCCCTCGGGGCTTTTTGTCGTTGGCGAAAAATCGAACGCGATAAAACCGGGTCGCGGCGCGAGCCATTAGGAACGCGGCGACCGACGCTACTTCCGGTGCAACCGAGAATTCCCGGCAGCGCGGAATAAACCCGACGGTTCCATTAAGACGTCGCGACGCGGCACCGCGCAGCGTTTGAGGAACCTGTTAAACGTTTTCCAGAGGAATTAGATTAGATCCGGCGGAAAAACCGCGCCAGCGAACCGGAAACGGAACCACGCGGAGAGAGCTCGATCGCGGCACGAGCAGAGATCGCTTCTGCGTGGGAAATTCGGTTATCCGGGAATTTTCACGGTTCCCGATAGAATTTTAATGGGAATTGCGTTGCGACTACCGATCTCCATAGTTGGTATATTGCGTATATGTACTTACATAGGTGGTAATGATCGAAGTGGTAGAAGAGGAATGTGTATGTAAATACAATTATTGAAGTGGGGAAATAAAGTAATCTTTTTCTTTATATTTGTATCGAATTTATCTGCCAAGATACGTAGATTAAAAATAGCGTTCGTACGGGATATTGGAAGGAAAGTTTATTGTTCATTGACGCAACAGGTGCTATCTCTTGATATATGTATGCCGGAGTATTAAGTTTGTCAGTGGCGTATTAGGTAATTGGGAATAACTGAAGTTCGAAAGGATCGGGATTTTTAATTCAATTTTGTTGAAGCCTGAAGACTATATGTGGTGTATTTTTATTTTTGAGATACCATCATTTAAAATTCTGCGAAGAAAATTTTACCTCATCAACATTTGATTGAAATATATAAATTTTCTTTTGAAGACCCAAATTTTCATTGATTAACTTTTCCTAACAAATACGTAAACAGTATCCGTGCAACTCGATTAATAAATTTTAATGAATAATTTCTTTGAAGACACAATTTTAATTTACACAGTTATTCCTAAATTATATCTTATTTTTATTTCCTAATTTTTTGAACATCAAAATTTATGTTCATCCAATTTTTTCCCCTTTTGATAAATACGTGAGCATATCTCTGCAACCCAACTAACGAATGAATAAATGCAATACCAGAACATAATTATGACATATATCGTAATCAACGAGCAACTTGCAATTGCAATAGAAATATCGATAATATTTTTAACACGTTCCAACACATTGCTTCGTCCTGTGAACCTAAACATCGAGGAATAAACACGTACAAAAAGGAAATGCAATCTGTATGAAAGAAACGCGCCAGTGGACGGGATAAAAAGAATCTGGTCACCCTTCATCGAAATCCAAATTCGAAAAAAGCTTGAAACCTTAAACGCTTCTCGGTCGAACGCTTCCGTCCATTAAAATAACAGGACCTGCTCCTTAAAGTCATTTTGTCGCGGATTCGTTGTCTTCACGCCGTTTTAACCGAGACCCCGTTGCTGAAAGCGAAAGATGGTTCTCTTCCCTGATCGAGAGCGTAACCCGACGAGGAGAGAACGCGGAAAAATTTGCAGCAGAAAATTCGAATTTCCACGAGGGTCGTTCGTTCTCGAGTTACTTCCCGGACTTCAATGCTTTTCCCTGGATCTTGGCAATAACGAAGCCGAAACGGTCGGTTCTGCTTCTTTTGTCGTTTCGCCGCGCATCCGAGGGCCTTCACGCGCGTTTTGCCGCCAAGCTGGCCGGCTCCCGCACGATCCTGCGGGCCCAAGGGCCCGGTGTCGCGTCGGCACGACGTTAATCGTCACGCTTTCCAATTCCTCGCCGTGGCCGGGCCACGATTTGTCTCGCTTATCCGCCGTTAGCCGACCTTCGAGTTTTTCAGCCAGCTCTTCGGCTTCCTTCGACCTCTTCTTCCTCTCCGCATTCTCGCGCTTTATTCCCCGGGCAACGGGACCCGTTGCACCGGTCGCGGGGCCCGATGCAAGCGCGGCAGAAGTTCGGGAAGCGAGGGAACGGCGAGCGGAATAATTGCTTCGCGAAAATGGATCGTCCGATGCGGGAAACGCGAAACCGCCTGGAAATATAGGCTTTTATTTGACAGCGGAACGCGCGTTAGCGTCGGAAACGGACGGCCGATCGGTCCGACGCGGAATGCCTAACTGCCGCATCGATTTACCGTCGTAGCATCGGCCGCTGGCCGCGTGCACTTCGGATAAATATTTCTTAGAACCGGGGATAATAGAGGCAGCCATAGGGCCCGCGGAAACCGACCGGTTGATCCGCTGATTTACGACCGTTCCGCCATTTCCCCGGCAAACTTCTCCTGCAATTAAATACTCGCGATCGTGTGTGCTCCTAGAGGAGCCCGAGATCCTTTTGTTTTGGAGTACACTACGTGCTTGCTTCCCGGCTTTTTGACAACGTCCTGCAGTACACTATGCGCTTCCTTTCCGCTCTTTGACAGCGTTTTGCAGTGCACTACGCGCTTCCTCTTTGTCTTTTGACAGGGTCTTGCAGTGCATTACGCGCTTCCTTTCTGTGTTTTGACAGCGACCTGCAATACACTATGCGCTTTCTCCCCGCTTTTTGACAGAGTTTTGCAGTGCACTGCACGCTTCCTTCCCGCCTTTTGACAGCGTTTTGCAATGCACTGGACGCTTCCTTCCCGTGTTTTGACAGCGTCTAGCCTCCTGCACTACGCGCTTCCTTCGCGCCTTTTGACAGTGTCTTGCAGTACACTATACGCTTCCTTTTTGACTTTTGACAGGGTCTTGCAGTGCATTACGCGCTTCCTTCTTGTCTTTTGATATCGTCCTGCAATACACTACGCGCTTCCTTCCCGCCTTTTGACAGCGTTTTGCAATGCATTGCACGCTTCCTTCCCGTGTTTTGACAGCATTTAGCCCCTGCACTATGCGCTTCCTTTTTGTCTTTTGACATCGTCCTGCAATACACTACGCGCTTCCTTCTCGCCTTTTGACAGTGTTTTGTAGTGCACTGCACGCTTCCTTCCCGTGTTTTGACAGCATTTAGCCCCCTGTCCAACGCGCTTCCTTTTTGTCTTTTGACAGAGTCTTGCAGTGCATTACGCGCTCCCTTCCCGCCTTTTGACAGCGTCTTGCAGTGCACTATACGCTTCTTTTTTAACTTTTGACAGGGTCTTGCAGTGCATTACGCGCTTCCTTCTTGTCTTTTGACATCGTCCTGCAATACACTACGCGCTTCCTTCCCGCCTTTTGACGGCGTTTTGCAGTGCATTGCACGTTTCCTTCCCGTGTTTTGACAGCATTTAGCCCCTGCACTATGCGCTTCCCTTTTGTCTCTTGACATCGTCCTGCAATACACTACGCGCTTCCTTCTCGCCTTTTGACAGCGTTTTATAGTGCACTGCACGCTTCCTTCCCGTGTTTTGACAGCATTTAGCCCCTGCACTACGCGCTTCCTTTTTGTCTTTTGACAGAGTCTTGCAGTGCATTACGCGCTCCCTTCCCGCCTTTTGACAGCGTCCAGCCCCCTGCACTCGTTAATTGGACTACGACTTGGGGAATTATATCGTGCTTTCGGAAATTATTTCACGATCCGATATACCTGTCGCTTGCAAACCGATCTCCCTCCGATTTCTCCTCATGCAACCGATCATTGCCACCCTTCTCGCGTGACACTTCATCTATCATTTACTCCACTTGCACAATAGCGCAACCAACCCTCAGATTCGCTTACACCGCACCCTCTTCCCTCATACCTTACGATACCATTCGTCCTGCTTTCCTTCCAAAAAGTGGGTTTGATCGAGGACTCGTAACTATTCGCAAAGCGACGCCCAATCAAATCATCGTCCACGTAAGTATAATCACTTTATTAATCCCCGAGCATCCTTCAGCCCTGTTTTTCACTTCGAGAGTCCCCGACCTGGTCATTAGCACGCTCTTACGGCACCAGTGTACAATGCGTGCATTTTCCAGTTATAATAAACATTATACGCTTTAGCACGTGTTATTATTAACGGAATTAGCGCACACGTAAATCCTGGCCAGCCAGCGTATAAATTCGCTATGGTCTACTTGCTTTTACAAGTAAAAGCCGTGATACGATAAACCGTGCGTATTCCCTGCGTTCCTCTTACGACTCTCGTCGCGAATAATTTACGGTAATTCTCTTATCGGCGAGTTTATCGTAAAATTCAACACGCTCGGATCGCCGTGGATGGGGCCCGAATTTGCCCGAGAAATGGAATCGAGCGAGGACGCCTGGCGTTATTAACAGGATCCGTAACCCGGAGGAATTAAGAAGGGTGCATGCAACGTTCGCGGAACGGATGTTTGATCTGGACTTATCGATATCCCGAGACTCTGTTGGAACATGGTCGTTCGCGTTAATTTTACTCGCGCCGGGACGCCGCTCCTTTACAACGCGATCACCGTTCCAGCTACCGTTTCGTATACACAGCGACGGTCGTTCGCTTCTAATCAGCTGGCTCAGGTAAACCTGGCACGTTCTCCGCTGCACGGATTTTCATATCACCACCGAACGATCCACCGTTCCAACTGTTGATCCCGGAGTACAGGCACGAAGACAGACAGGAACCGGAGGGGTATCGGGCAACTTCTCGATACCGATATCGATGAAACCGTCCATGTTTGCCGAGTGTAAAATATTCAAGTAGCCTTTTCGTGTGCTTTTTGTTCGCAACGGAAGAGGAAGTTTCGGAAGGAAGAGCCAACCTTCTTATATATAGTTCAGTTTACCAGAAACTTTCAACCCTTTAATAAGGAAGGTGCTCGAAATCTAATGAAAGATTCACAGTCTCTGAGAGGAATACTCCATCGCTTCTTTATACAAATTGCCCGTGTAAATTCTCCAACGATATTCCGCGAAATTTCTTTACAAATTCCGGGACCCCCGGCGAGATCGGAAATTAAGCCCGGAGAGCTTCCCTGGGACTTGGAATAACCGCTAATCGCTGAGTAAAAATTATTCCACGATATAAAGATTACCTGGTGCGGTAACGAAATATTTTTTTAAATACCTACAACGAAATTATGGTTTTTGAGATACCGTTTACTTTCTCTTCTTTTCAACCAACAGCTCCTTCATTAGCTTCCCATTTCTATATTTAAAGATTAATTTTCCTCTGTGATTTAATGATAAATTAATGATAAATTAAATTAGTTTGGATATCCAATATTGGTACATTTGCAAAAATATCAAGCAAGCTCATATCTGTTCTGCTAATCTCAGTAGAACTCGCACACCTCAAGAAAATCGGATTTAATTTTGCTGTAATTTCTCGAATGAAATTGCAACGTTTATTAAAATATATACAATTGTATAGCAACGAAATATATATACAAAAAAAAATCAATGAAAGATATAAATATACTTATACAAATATATAAAAGAATTTGCGTGTCCCCCCCCCCCCCCGCCCCCCGGTAAATTACAATAATATTACGATAATACTGTACTGAGAGTTTCTAAAACACACAGGGTCCTTATAAACCAAAACCCGAAGCAGGACCGTACAATAGAGAAGGTCCCCACCATGGGCCTGCAACATACCTGACACCATAGTTGCAAGCCTGTATTACAACAAATTTACAATCCTAGAATTTTTCAGAAATTTCTCACTGAATTATAAATTATAATTCTAAACATTGATAATCCACGATTTATGGAAACATAATACTCAGCCAAACAATAATTATTATAATTAGAGGGTGGGGAAACAAAATCAGCATACGAATTTTTATTACTATTATTACTGTCATTTATACTATATACTACTACTGTTTATTATTACTATTAATTAAAGGTAATTATTACGAAATATACGATTTGCACTGATTCCTCAAAAATAAGCAGCGCTATCTGAAATCACCGGCAGAATTCCCGAAACAAGACGCACCTCCCTCCCTCGTTCCCCGAACGTATTTCCGCGACAGGGTACAATCTACGGGCGTATCCTGCAACTTTGCGAGCATTATTCCACGGGATTGTTTTGTAACAGGAAAAGTATCTGGCCGATTGCGAGAGTGAAAACCCGGCGAGAGCCACCGGTGTGTCCCACGTGGCGCGGAGGGTAACCTGTTAATAATTCCCGACGCGGATTCGTCGGCACATTATATTCCGGCTTCGTTTCAGCCGGCGTCTTAATTAAATCGCTCTCCGTGAACCGACGCGCGATTTTTCATAAACCATGGGAAACACGAACGGAACTCTCCCCCGGCGACACGTTTCGCAGTTATAAGGACGCGTCTGCAGCTGCCGGTTAATCGCGAAACTGCTCTTTTATCGAGCCATCGGGCACCGGAAACTTTCTCGCGCGTCGCCGTTTCCGGCCGATTCGCAGCGAAGGACGGCGCGACCTGGCCGGCCATACGTCATAATTAAACCAAGTCCTGGGACAGGACCACCCGGATAGGCGGCCCACCCCTATCCATTAGGCTCTATTAAATCAAAGGCAACGACCAAGCAATAGGAGGGGCCCGTGTTTATGAACTCGAGCCTCTGGACGATCTATCGAATCGTTCGAAAATTATTCGAGACTGCACCGGGCCCGCTTTCTCACGACTCCGATTTATCGCGATCTCCGTGGAAAACGGGGCCAGAGCAACGATTGTTTCCACCTCTCCTGGCCATCGCGATCCGATGAGATTACTCGATAGGCTCGCTGAATGCTAGCTTCACGGGGAAAATGAATCGTTAGCCAGCCACGTAATGGCGATTAAAGGACTCGATGAACGGTACAATCCACGGTAAATTTCGTTTGAAAAATTCCGAGTAATATGGAATACCAGCGCACACCCGTGGTAAATCGCGGAACCGGAGATCAGGCCGGGGTTAACAATACGAGAAGAAGCGGGAAAAAACCGAGGCCCCCGAGGCATGATCCAGCGTGTCGAGTCAAGGTGCAGATTTCAATGCGTCACGATGGTCCCTGGGCCCAGTGGATCGTTGTCACGGTGCCCGAATTTCGAAGCGATTTCCTCCTCCACCTTCACAAGACTCCTTCAGAGACCTAGAATGATCCAGATGCGTGCGTGCAACTGACGCTCCTTCCTCTCTGGCTAGACGATAGAGGGTGGTGGCTGACAGAAGCCTACGTAGAACTCGGTATCCGGTTAAATTGGTCACGGACCTGAACACGTGTTGTCTGCGATCCCTGACGAATCGTTGCACGTTTTTCCCACAGAATGACCGTGTGCACGGTCGCGAAGGCTGCCGCTTCGGGGGTTGCGATCCCGTAACCGTGGCGTTGAATTTTAGAAATGGCTGCTCGCGTGGCTCGCAAAGGCCCGGCTCGAGACGAGCAAACACTCGAGTGTCGCCGCGAGTCGGCAAATATTTTCTTTCTTTAATCCACGAAGGAAACACGAGTTCGTTGGCTGAAGGGTGGCTGTATCTAGCCCCGGCGTGTGCCCTCTCGGATAATATCGCGGTGCATGCCGATGCTATTTGTTCCCCGGGCCCGTTTCTCGCGGCTGTTCGCAGCCCGGCGAGCCTGTTTCCTCTGCCGGCAGAGAGATTCCGTGTTTCATCGCGTCACGTCACGTCGCGGAGTTTTAATTATTCCACGGGAACGGGAACGCGCGGCAACTGCTAACGAGATGGCCCGATAACGCAAATTAGATGGCACGCCAGATCGCTTATTAAAGGACAGTCTTATTAGAAAGCTCGTCGGTTTCCTTCTACCTTTTTCCTCGCTTCCTCGCCTCCCTCTTCCTTTACGCCGGTCTTTTGTTTTCTTTTTCCCCATTTTCCTTCCTTTTTCTTTCCATTTTTGTTCTTCTCGCTCTTCTCTTTCTCGCCGACGAAACGCGGATAGAAAACGTGCTGCGGAATACATTTTTGCGGGCCAGAGGTCCTTTCGGAAACAAACCTCGTTACGGCGAAGGGTCGAGAGAGGGTGTCGATACGTTTCCCATCGGGAAATGTGCGGCGAGGTAATGAAATCGAGAACTCGATTAAACATGCCCGACCTAACACGGGTACCGGTATTCCTCGAGCATCCGCCAGGAGACTCTAGCCTCTAAAGGAAATTTTACGAGCCTTTTAGGAAATTCGCGGGGAACGCGGAAGAGATGTTCGCGCCGCTCGTTTTCTGATAAGCAGCGGGAATTTATAATCGGACCGTTGACAGAGTCGGTTTGTCGTGCTGTACCGGCTAAATAAGCGAAGCTACTTTTCAAAGAGCCTTAAAAAGCGTCCTAAGAGAGCTTCAAGGCGGAGTACTTACGGATAGTCATCTTTCCAGGCTCGGAAGAGTGTCCGATTTCTGCGGTCAACGGGGATCTAATTTAAGCAAAAATCTAACGAATGCATAATAATATTAAAATTTCCGATGATATCCGAATTATTAATAATTATTCCCTAATAATTTAGTGGCAGAAGTATTTAACGATATACAGAAAATGATCCGATTACTGTCGTCTTAAGTATAACTTCGTGTAACTATTTTTGGAATTATTAAACTTGCCTAATCGAGTTTACTAAAGTAATAGTAGTAAAATTCCTGTTATTTATGTAAAATTAAGATTCCAAGAGTATCCAATTTCTGCGGTCAACGGGGATCTAATTTAAGCAAAAATGTAACGATTGTATAATAATATTAAAATTGCCAATATTCCTGAATTATTAATAATCATTATTCCGTAATAATTTAGTGGCCGAAGTATTTAGCGATATACAGAAAATGATCCAATTACTGTCATCTTAAGGATAACTTCCCTTAACTAATTTTGGAATTATGAAACTTGCCTAATGCTGTTGCATATCGCGTTTACTAAAGTAATAGCATTAAAATTCCTGTTATTTATATAAAATTAAAATCCCTAAAATTAGTATCAAAGTTAAGTTAATAATTAAATAATTTTAACCGATGATAATAATCTTAAGGTTGAAGTTCGTCAATTTCTTGAATTAAAAATAGTACAGAAAATTGGCACATTTTGCAATACCATTTTTAATTTAATCCTTATATTTCGGACGATGAAGAATATCCATAAATCCCAAATCGTTACTGTGTTTCTTCGCATTTGTCGATAAGGGTGCAAATTTCTTTTAATTAAAAATGGCAAGAGAATTGGCACCTTTTGCAATACCATTTTTAATTTAATCCTTATATTTGGGACGATGAAGGATATCCATAAATCCCAAATCGTTACTGTCTTTCTTCGCATTTGTCGATAAGGATGCAAATTTTTTTTAATTAAAAATGGCACAGAGAATTGGCACCTTTTGCAATACCATTTTTAATTTAATCCTTATATTTGGGACGATAAAGGATATCCATAGATCCCAAATCGTTACTGCGTTTCTTCGCATTTGTCGATAAAAGTACAAAACTTTTCGAAAGAAGGAAAAATTTGTGGAAATAATGAGGGATGATGGAAAAGTACGACAGAAGGCAGGAAGAATAGCCGTCTCTCGAGAGAGAGATCCGGGTTCAACGGGTCGTCAAAGAGCAGCTGCTCGATCGGCATCGGAGTCGGCCATTCCCGGCAGATCCCGAAGGAAACGTTCGATTTAGACCGGTGCCTTGTCGTGGAAACTGACTATGCCAGCGATCTGCGAGTGACTGGAATCTCGACTGGTCCTGCTATGAACAGGCAAAAGGACAAACTCCATGGGAGATGCCCCGTGAGCGGGCGAGACGAACTCGGATTAGACATGGGTTATGGGGGTCTGCGCGCCACCCGGCTTTTCGGCTTCCATTCGCTTCAGAAGGATCCTTCTCGAGTGGATCCACCGACTCTGCCACGATCGACCGGCCTTTTTCTCCTCGCGTACGCCTCGGTTCTCGTTCGCGGCCAAATGGAATTTCGGTGATTTCATTAGACCTCGCCCAGCCGACCGGTTACCGCATCGTTTAACTCGAATTTATTCGTTCGATCCCGGCATCGATGCTTCGGGCCTCTGTTTTTAGACGATCTGCCACTCTGACTCCCACGAAGAAGCAACCTTCGCGCGGAATCCGATTCCTCTGTGCTCGGCCGCGGAGATGCTCGGTTTCTTGTATCTTTCCCTCCGTGAGATCCATATAGATGATTTTATACGATCACCTATCTCCACAATCGCGATATTTTATTTTCTATTTATATACGCTATCGTTAAATCGATTTTGCAATTTTACCCTAATTAATTTCTTAACTACTCGATATTTCTTGGAACATTTACGATTAGAGCTTTATAATTCTTAAGTAGAGATTTCTTCCGAATAGGAAACATTCGAAAATTGCTACCAGCGTGGGAATTTTCGGATATTGCCATTAAGACACAACTGCACTTGATAAATATTCGAAATAAACCTGTAATTGAGGCAACAATAAGATTCTGATCATAAACATCTCGAAAACTATGGGGAGTAGTTGCCCTCACAGTATATTTTCTTGAACTGGATGATTGAATCAACAAATCTGCAAAGTCTCGACTAAATCTACGTCCCTAAGGACTTGCGGTCTCCTTGTCAAACAAACTACTTATTATACCTTCGGTTATTGGACACCCTGTATATTAATATATCTTTGCACTCGAAGACTCTTTCATAGTCTATATAGTGGACGATGAATGTCACATTATTGAATGAACTTTATTGAAATATGCGTATATTGGATAATAAATAAATCTATTTGTATATTGTCACCTAATTCGTGTGTATTCATTTGCAAAAAGATTGCTAAACTGTTCACCCTTCTTCTGAGTGCAACTACCCTGTGGATTTGGTTTTATTAGTGTGAATGCAAGTGTGTGAGATCGAGTAATGGCACGAATGTAGATATGTATGTTTTTAGAAGTGCGAGTGGAAGATCTAGAATGCGTGGTGTTGTGCAGTTGCTATGGATCAGAGTCAATATGTGATAAGGAAGTTGAGTTTGTTATAAGAAGCGTGAGAGTGAACAATTACGATATAAGACGTGTGTAATTTATAGTCTTATAATAAATATACGATTGTTATACAACAAACTCACACTACCCCGCCATTAAGGTGTATATATAAATGTAAATAAGAAACCAAACTCTCCTTGCTAGACTTAAGGTTCGACATACAGTCTTGCTTTTTAATTTCGCAAATGCGGGAGCGATTTGTGAAATTTCCGAGGAAAGATTAAATCGAATCTAGGAAATAAATAAGACGCCCTAGATCGATAACTCGTATCTTGGAATTTTTTAAAGCGACTTATTTCGCTTGCGCCCGGGGCCAAGCCGGTCTCTCTCCGGAGGCACGTCGTATTTGCCCATATTTTATTATCCGGATCCGATAATTTCGAAGAAAATTTAATTATCGACCAACGACTACGTCTGCCAGCAGACCGAATCCCGCCGGTCAATGAAGAACCGGTGGACGAAGTCGCGATATTGAGACGATACGTGTCTTACGACGGCACGTTAAGAATTTCCACCCCTCCAGCGGCCACCCCGACGCCGTCGTCCTTGCATCGGCGAACTCTTACGAAATTCCCGATTCTACGGTAATTTTAAGCAGGAATTTTCGCGAAATACCGTCACCGACCTCGCCATCCCGCACCCCCCTTGCTCGGCAGAAATTTCGTATTTATAAGGTTCCCAGGCTTTTCCCTCCGCGTCGAGATATAATTGGAGCCCGGCTGTGCACGCGATCCGCCGATAATAAATTAGCCAGCCACGACTTCCGTTGGAATCGAAGGAAAACGAAATTTCCACGCCTTTCTCTGCGCCCACCCCCGAATCTTGCGCGTCGCGCGGCAATTTCAAAGAATCTACACGCTCGCGCTGATATTTCCGCGCGAGAGGAAGAGGGAATTTAGGGTTGGCTGTAATAACACAACTATGGGAGCAGTCGGAAAGCCTTGGAAGTTAGTTTCCCGCGTTTCGGGCATATACCTCCGTCTCGCTCCCGCCCCTTCGTTATTTATCTATAGCCGTCTCTCTCGCACGGTCTCGTTCCCGGTGAGGCGAACCCAGGGGTGCTCTTGCATATTTACCCTTCGCTCTCTCGCCCTTACCCTCTCACCCTTGCCAAATGGTCCGTTTTATTCGGAGAGCATCCAGCCAGCGCGCGCCCTTTACCTCGTAGCCGCCCTTTGCGCCCCTTTGTCTTCGACAATTGGAGCGATAGTCGCGACGTTCACGAGTGCTCTCCGGGATAGAAGGCGTCTACGGCTAATAAGTGGCCTTTCTGCGAATTAAGCGTCGTCACCGTTTTTCCTCCACCACTCGACCTCTGTCTTCTGCTTTTGTTCTCCCTGTTCGCCCCTGCTCCCGGACTCCTTCTTTTTCTTCCTTTTTATTTAATCGTTCTCGCATCGAGTGCACGCCGGTCCCGTTAAAGTCGTTGCTTTAAACGGACCTACGAGTGGAACGAACTTTCCCTCCGAGATATCCGGCATCTCTTCGACTCCTGGACAGGGTGCAAGTATCGACCAAAGTTGGATGGCAATTCCGCCCCGAGGAGGAATTAACGCGGTGGCCATGCGTACACGCAGTTTCGGATTCCTTTGTTCCTATAGAATTTTATTTTATTTTATTTAATAGATATCTCTAGTGCATTGACACTTTGACTGCCACGCACTATTTATATGGTACGCTCGGGGGTCCACGATAAAATTTCCACTATTCTTATATATTGAATATAATGACGAATTATCAAACAATATGTCATAGGAAAAGAAGGGTCGCAAATATTAATATTTTCCATTCAAAGTTACCTATTTATTTACGTTGTTCAAATTTTCAAAGAAACGAATATAAATTTAAAAAATTAGTATCGCCGGACACTGGTGACCACCATGACCTCACTGAGGATACAAACGCTGGTCACTGAAGACCACCATGGCAGTGATAAAGTACAAAATACAACGATACGTTATAGATCGAAATTCAATATAACCCTTTTCCCCTAAAAAGAGGCTACTATCATTGCGTAATATATAAAAATACCGATATTAGTTTTCAGCCGACCTAACATACCTGTTCGCCAAAATTCCCCCATTCCAAAGTTCTCGCGTATCGAAACGATGATCGACACATCAGGGAACAACGATTAAAACGTCTCCACGTGGACCAGATCCCCGAATCTGCTTCTTGGAAGTTAAATTAAAAATATTTGTATCACTATACACTGGTGCCCACCATGGCACTCAACGTGTGAAGAATAACAAGGCACCCCGATTTCACAATTATTTTTATCTAATGTACATTGAGGGTTCGCGATTTAAAATAATTCCAAGAGTTTCTCGGGCAGTAGCTGAGAATAAAATTTCGACACAGCTACGAGTATTCGAATTCGTCGTTTGAAACGAGTAAAACCTCGCGACATTCGGCACTGCCGATTTACCCGATTCTGCGCGACCAGCGCCGGCCATCTTCCCGGTTAATACTAATTAAACCTCGTCGCTCATCTTTATTAACGCCCCCTATGCGGTCGCCACCCCTTAAAACGAAACGTTCGCACATGTACAGTGGCACGCGGGCGGACGTAAAATCCATGGGCATTTACACGGTCTCCGGCCGCGAACGTATGGCGCCATTAGCGTAGGGGTAGTATTAACAAATCGTAATCAACGAAACGTCGACGAACCGACGTTCAACAACGATCGTTCTCCCTCCTCCAGACGCGAAATATTTATTCCCTACCCTAACAAATTTGCAGTTCGCGTCGAAAGAAGTATACAAACATCCGCTCGCGATGTTCGCGAGACCCGAAACCACCCCTTCTCGCGAGGCACTGGAAAATTAACCGCGGCCGATCGTCTGGAAATATTAAAACACACCCGACGAATCCATCTGGATACATCGACGAATTATCGACCGTCGTTTCGCGTCGAATATTAACGAATGCTCGGTAACTATTTCGGAACGCGAGTATACTTCGATCGACCCCCCGCGGAGCGTTAAAATATTCACGCGATCGTTGGTGAACGGCGAAGGGAAAAAGTACCAACAGATGTCTAATCGTGGCTGAAAAGCGAGATCGTCGATGCGCGTTAATAAACGCAGGGTCGTGCAAACTGATCGAATTCGATGACACGAGAGGGTACGATTTGGACGTTTAAGGGGTGCGATATTATTAAAATTGGCTTATTAGAGTCGGTCTGGCCGTATGTATTGCCTGTTTATATTCAATATTGATTTTTTCCATCGCGCGCACCCTCGTGGATGGGGCACGCGGAGTCAAGGGTACCTCGCTGGCCGCATTTTTGCTGCGAGCTTTCGGTTCATTGTGCCGCGGGACCGAGTGACACTTATGATATTTCACGATCCAAACGCTTCGCTGGGTACCATGAAAATGCTTTTGCCAAATTAAATACGAGCCAGCGTCCCTCCGTTATCGTTTCTGCGCGCCATTTTGCCACCCCCTGCTCGCTTTCGCCCTGGACTCCTTCCGGAGTGGCTCGTCTCGCTTAGACACTCGGGTAATTCCTTTTTCCTACTCGTCCACCATCGCCATTGCTACCCCTCGGATCTCTTTGCAATTGTCATGCGTTTAAGCCGCGTAAAAACTTGTTATTCGCGGAAGATTAATGCGGTCTCGATGGACCTAGACCGCGCTGGGAGTGCAACGTGTAAAGAGCGAGCGTTTTACACGGTGTTACATTGAATGCATTTTGTTAATCGAACGATCCCCTCGGGGGTTTAATTTGCGTGTCTGTTTCCTTTTATTGTAATTATCCCCGTGGAATTATTTACCGCTTGTACCACTTTAATGAACGGCGCGCAGTGACGAATACGCGCGCTCTCTTTCTCGTTCATTAACCCTTTTATTCGATCGTCGTTGGCCTTCTGGTCTAGGAACTACGAGCTGTCTCGTATTTAATATCGCGACCAGTAAAAGCCGGATATTCTCCCCTGAATCGACTAAAATAACTCGAACATTTTAATCGTTTAAAAATTGAGCGCCTTCGGTAGCCGCGGATGTGATAAATATAAAGGTAAAATAAAATATGAAGCGACTCGAATAATTCGATTTCCTTCCTCGACGTTTTAATATAATTTAGATAACCTAACATTCGCTCGATACGGCACTTCGATATCGTTCAAAGATACCCCCTCGAATACCGAATCGCGCGCATTACCATATCCGAGAAAAAGAGGAGCGCAGACAAAAATCCTGCCTTCGAAACCGTGCACCTTTCTCGCCAGCTCCTTCGACCCTATCACAGGTATACCGTGCGTGAACACGTTTTCCCAGCGTTCAGATAAATGACGCACGGATAATCGGTTAAACGGTGCCCCGATAATCCGGCTTCCAGCGTACACGAGTGGAACACGGACGACACCGTGGTCGGGACAAGCGTTTCACACCTTTCATTCGAAAACACGATAAGATCCCTCTCTTCTCTCTCTCTCTCTCTCTCTCTCTCTCTCTCTCTCTCTCTCTTGCTGTATCTCCGAGCTGCCTGTTACGGTGCAGTTTTTTCCACTCGTCAGAATTTCGAAGTGACGAAGACCGGCCGGGAATTGACTTGATGGCCGTTATGGTGTAATCAGTCCTAATAAGGTATGCGAGAGGAGGGTCGTAGAATGGCCACTTAATACAGAATAACTTTGTAATTCCGGCCCGTGATGCGACGATGACTTTCGAAAACGCTCGACGTCCCGGCGCAAACGTGCACGCCGGCAACACGCCGCGCTACAATTACGAATTCGACGCTGTCGCTCCTCGAGAACGCGCCTGTCAAAATACATTACGCGCCGGGATCGTCGATTGCCCGAGGATAGCCCCGAGTGTTGGCCGATTAGCGAGCCGCGATTTTGGAAACCGGAGTCCCGATCGCGATTCAATCGACACGTGATAGCTGATTTCGCAATTTCTTTGCTGGCTGCGGGCTTATTAATTTCGCAGATCGGCCTCGGCGATCTTGCCGCATGATTTTTCAATTACACCGACGTGTCGGGGTTATTGCACAGCGGAATCGAGATGATTTATTTTTCTCGTGAGTTATCTAAGCGATGCGAGAGAGAAATACCGAGACGAGTTTGTAAGAAAAATTTAAGGGGTATTTGTTAATCAAAGGAGTATTTTTTAACAAACGCGTGTAAGTTAGCAAAGGTTCTACGATAGTTCGTGTCGTTAATAACTTGGGTGATTAATACCGTAATACGCTACTGTTGTAACTGTTAACCTTTTGCACTCGAGAGATGAGCTTCAGTCACCATTTTATAAAATTTCGAAGCTCTATATTAACCTTTTGCACTCGAGAGATGAGCTTCAGTCACCATTTTATAAAATTTCGAAGATCGATATTAATTAATATGTCAAATTTAAGATAATGTAACGGTGTGAGAGATATCGAAATGAAATAATTCTATATGTTAATTATTATGTGATTTCTTATTTACTGTTCGAAAAAATGTCGTCAGCTTTATAGCAGAAAATCTTTGAACCTTTACTCATCTTCAGCCAAAAACTTGTCGAGTGCAAAGGGTTAATCTTCCATGCTTGTATCGTCGATGAGTTCGAAACCAATGCTCAGATACACGTATTTACTTGACAACCTCTAACAGATACTTGACAGCTTCTAGCGTGTGAGTATGTACCCCAAGATGCGGCCCAATTTTGCATATAAAATGTCAAATAAAATGTAGAAAACAATGTCAACCTAATTCCATATTGCTGTTTTTATAATAAAAAAGATCATTCATTAATGAAGTTTGAATTACTTAAGTATGTTAATTATGAATCTAGTGTGACCAAGGGAAGCTAAGGGTTGGACACCTTGTGGAAACGACTCATTATATAAGCAAGGAAATTTTATATATAAAATGTCAAATAAAATGTACAAAACAGTGTCAACCTAATTTTATATTGCTGTCATTATACTAAAAAAGATCATTTATTAACATGTTTCATGCCAAGCGATTTTTGCTCGACATGATCTCCAGACCATTTATTATTTTGGCTAAAAATTGATATTCCGATTTTACAGAATTAAATTTGTCGTAAAACATGTTTTCAGTGTATTAAACAAATATGTCTGTATCTATTTATGGTATACCTGGTCTGTAGATCAAGTTTGACATGTACCACAAATGGTATACGTGGCATGGAACGTGTTAATAAAGTATGAATTATTTGAATATGCTAATTATTCTCCCAATGTGGTCCAGGGCTAAAGAGTTGGACATCCTTGCTCAAACGAACAGCTCATTATATAAACAAGGAAATTTTATATATAAAATGTCAAATAAAATGTGGAAAACAATGTCAACCTAATTCCATATTGCTGTCATTAGGCTAAACAAGATCGAACATTAATAAAGTTCGAAGTACTCTAACATATTAATTATTTCATAATTAAATGTTACTCAGAAAAGCTAATGATTGGACACCCTTACTCGAACGACTCATTGTACAAGCATAAAAATCTTATTAACCCTTTGCACTCGACGATTTTTTGGCTAGAGAAGAGTAGAAAATCAAAATCAAAGATTCTCTACTAAAAAACTGACGATACTTTTTTGAGCAGTAAATAAAGAATTGTATAATAATAGAATTGTAGAATAATTTGACTTCGATACCTCGCACACTGTTACATTACATTCGATATATTAATTAATATCGATCTTCCAAATTTTGTGAAATGGTGACTGAAGCTCACCTCTCGAGTGCAAAGGGTTAATCATCGTCAGCTAAAACGAAGAAAGGAAGTAAACGACACGTGTCGTACATTTCTATCGCTATTAAAAGATAAAATCACCTAAACGAATAAAATCCACTGTTTCAATCTCTCTCTCTAATAACGGACACATTCGGAGAATCCTCCAACGAGGTGAACTTTACCGATTGGCCCCCTAAAAATTCCCGCAACTACGCTAGCAGGCAACCTTTAACCTATCAGACAAAACGCCTACACACCGACCCATGCTCTATCACCCAACTTGATAGAGCCGGATGAACCCCGATGAAATAGCTTATCGATTGTGAGAAAAACAGGAATCGAGGCAGACGTGGAAAAAGAACGTGTGGCGAATTTATCCGCGAGTGGACTATTAATCCAACAACGTCCTCGAACTTTCGTCCTCGGGGCGACCTGAGAGAGGCCTAAGAGAGAGCCGGAGCTGCCGGGGGCAGGCGCCAAACTCACCACGGGCGGCGCAATTTGTTCGTTTTATCCAGGGGGGTAGCGTTGCTCGTTCCCGATGCCGGTGAGCCGGCCTGTGCAGAGGAAACTGCTCACTTAAGATAGCCTATCTGACCGGCCACGGACAGGGACGTACGCGTCCGCCTCCGGGACCGCGTCGTTCCGGCGAGCACGTCATCGTTCTAATTAATTCCAACGCCCCGCCACTCGATTGATCAAGATATCGTGGCCGATGCAATTAGTGGTCGCTCGTTCGACAGTTGATTGATGCAGCGGCGCCTCCGTCGCGCGGAAACCAGGCGAGGGGACGGGGGAAAAAGGAGGATAGGAACAGGTCGAGGAACGAAAAGAGGAGAACAGGATGGAACGACGCTCACGCGTGCATCCCGAGACCAGCGGGACCTGCCTGCTAGGCCTCACGCCAGCCAACCCCGCAGGAAATAAATGACCCTCGAAATTGTGGCGTGCGGTGTGTACCGGTGTCTCGATAACGTCCAGCTGTACCTGGCTATCGCGGACAACGCTGCTATCGGCTTCTTCAACGCCGACTCTTCCTTCACGACCCTCCGACGCGTTTATCTTCCGTCGTCCCGCGACCGGATTCCACGAAGAAACGCAATTGCACTTGACCAAACAGGTACTCTGCTCTGTCGATGTTGCAGGCAATTATACGCGTTGGGAGTCAGCTACGCCCATGCAACGATGACGACAGGCTTGTTAGAGGTTGCAGGCCAATACCGATCTTTGGACATCAAGGGGTCGGTTTTGAGGGTTTAAAAGGGCCTGCTGTCCCTCGGAGCTCTTCACTCTCAGATCAGGAATAGTATAGGTACTTTATATATCGTGACCCACAGTGGCATTAAAAAAGACTCTAGTGTTTCATTTGTATATTGCATAAAGTGAATAAATTTCACGTATATTAAACCTTTATAAATACAATTGCTGTATAACTGAACACGGTTACTTCCCTGAACGTTAATCATTTGGGTTTCCTCCACGAAATTACCAACAATATGTATATAATTGGTACATACGAGCTTCCGTAGATGGAGTGGAGAGAACGATGTGTATATATATGAGGATTTTCGGCAATAAGTCAGTACTCAGTTCTCAGTCCTTGTTGGTTTCGAAGAGAACAAGGTGCATAGAGTATTTGTATAATAAGAACCAAATTGTTAGTAATAAAGTATTAGAGTAATATAGATAAAAATACAGTGTCATTTAGTTTCAACAGATGTTAGTTCTGTTTTCTGGCTGATTAACAAATGTCGAAGTATAACAATCGCGTTATCTATTGCGAAACGCGAATATTAAACTGAGGTTCAGTGATGCGTTTTCTAGCATTTGAATTTGGCGCGTTGACGCTCCTCTTGGTTGCCTAGGAACGCGTGTATCACGTGTTCTCTAAGTAAATCCCTAATTGTAAATAAATCTGTGTTGGATTTATTTCTTATGCACGCAAATACACTATAACGATAACAAACCAGGATTCTTTCTGTCAATTTTGATTCTAATTCTGCCTTAACGCTTAATTCTATCTGAAAACTGTCAAACGATTTGTCAGTTCGTGCAATTTTTGCAGATTTTTTTCCTATATTGTTAAGCACATGATTATTGAAATTAGCGGGAAATTATTTTATAGTATATAAACCAGATTTGTTTCTGTCAATTTTAATTCTAATTCTGCCTTATCGCTTAATTCTGTCTGAAAACTGTCAAACGATTTGTCAGTTCGTGCAATTTTTGCAGATTTTTTTCCTATATTGTTAAGCACATGATTATTGAAATTAGCGGGAAATTATTTTATAGTATATAAACCAGATTTGTTTCTGTCAATTTTAATTCTAATTCTGCCTTATCGCTTAATTCTGTCTGAAAACTGTCAAACGATATGTCAATTCGTGCAACTTTTGCAACGGAATTCTTGCATATTTTTGCCTTACATTGTTAAGCACTTGATTGTTGAAATTGGCGGGAAATTATTGTATAGTAACTCGGTGTTTAAATGCTAGTTATAGTAAACGTAGCAGAAGGAGATCAACTTCGGTGCTTCCCATAATCCAATCGGGAAGGAGGCTGAGCCCCTGAGCGATTATTACAACTTTCGAGTAAAGCATTAAAATCACGTATGTACACGGGACGATGAATCAGAGGATGATTCGATATTATTCATATCGGATATGAAACGTGCCTTTTACGCATTATCGATCAATCTGTCAAACAAAGTCTGTCACTAAAAAAGGGAACCTTCGGTTACTTGCGGCGTGCAAGCCTGTTGAAAGAGTTCAATAGCTTCATTGACGAAACATTCCTATAAAGATCGAAATAAATCGTAATCGACGCAGGATCAACTTCCAATTGGAACGTTCCATTTTTATTTAACGTTCCCTCAAACACGAACGCGATCCACATAGACAGAAATTCTTCGTTAACGAGCGACGACTCTTCGTTAAATTCGTGAACGGTGAAAAAACGTCGTGGTTCCATTGGGATTGATTTAAAATCCCCAAAAAAGGAAAAAGAAAAAAAAAATGGTCAAAATCGGGTCTCTTTTCCCATTTCGCCGTAACTATCGGACTCGAATGCAACGGTGCACAGACTTTTCATCCCTTTGCATCCACTTTGGCGCTCGTAGCCATCGATCCGGGAATAAAGGAAAAAATATTCCCTGAATCTCGAATGCCGCTGGAATCTTCGTCGAGTGAGCGAAGGAATCGGTTGTTTCTGCGATTAAGTGGAATTCGATTGGGGAAGCCGATATTTCCATGTCGAGTCGGATCGATTAGCCGGGTCTAAAAATTGAGCAGTCGACGTTGACGCTCCGAACGATTTGATCTCATCCATTCTTTATTCCTTTCAGACATCCTCTTACGGATTCCAGATATTCTCCGCTGTAATCGCGGGATTAGCCAGTCTAGTTACTCGAGGTAGTCTACATCGATTATTACGCGTGTTCCGCTGCTGCCAATTAAATCGTAATTACGCTCCGTCCATTGTTCTTAGCTTCCCATGACTCGCGAACCTATTTTTCTCTAGACCAGTGCAAAAAGTCGAGGGACCTCTGCGTCATTCCAATTTCCACTGCTAATTGGGACCTGTTTAACGCAACGCGCCTCTCATCGGGTGAAACTTATGAGTTAAACATAAAGATTGCACCCACTGCTCGATTCTTTATTAAATTCCAAATTCCATGAGAGAAATATTTCCACGCCATTGTCTCTTTTCGAATTTCCAGACAATAATTAGCTGACTTCGAACCTATTAAATTTTATATTTATCTTTTCCTCACATGGCAGACCCTTTCAGACCTTTAATTTCATACCTTTAATTTATTTCGACAATTATTTGATATTATTTAATAATTTTGTGAGTACTAAGTTTATAATGAATTAGGAAATATAATCGGTGCTTCTGATCTTCTGATGAATAGAAATTAATGTACTCGTACGTGAGATATTTTACTGATGAATTTCTCGGTACGAATAGGATCAATGTATCAGCTTTCCGATCTTAGATGGGACAGAAAGTATCGTAGGATACTATTTCTGGGAATGAAATCGCGAATCGGTCAATACCAGCTCGGAATCCTATTTTAGATAAACAAATTATGAACCGATCGATAACTTATGCTTGGCATAATTCTAGAAGCAAATCGAAAATCAGTCGATACTTTTATGAAAAGCAATTTTTAGTAGCAAAGCTAAGTTGCGAGGTTTATACGTGGAAGTGAAACACAGGTGAACGAAATCGTAATCATCGCAGGGGGCGAATCGTGAATCTCGAAAGTGACGCAATTTTTATGGAAGCAAATCGCAAATCGGCTGAATCGTATCAGTCAATTACCGATTGGAGAAAGCACGCCATTGAGCTTCACAAAGAACATAAAGGCAGGACCCTCGACGACGTGAGTCCTGAGTGAAGAAACGTCAAAGAATCCTCGTGAAAATAGATTGTGACGTAAGTCGTTCAGTGTTGGAGAGAGACGAATTAGAGCGTGTTTTCCGAGCGTTATAGTTGCGTTAACCCTATAGCCTACAACCACGTGTGAGACTCGTGATACATATGTCAGGCCAAAACTGATTATCACGGGCCTGGCTCGTGGTACATCGGTCGGGTCGAAACTGACTATCACGGGCCTGGCTCGTGGTACTTCGGCCGGGCCAAATGTTAACTCCACGTGTCATGTCCATGGTTTGTTGATGTGTTCCATGTAAATCGTGTGGGGTTAATTTGGTGTTATTTTCTTGCGTTGAATTAGTTTTCGAGTCTGGTGTTCGTTTTATTCCGTTTCATATTGTGCTATCAGTTTTTGGTGTCTCAAACCGTCCGATGAGGACAATAAACCCTGTTTTCTGCATCCTACGGGTATAAAAATTTCCAATTTTGAAAATAAAACGAATTTTTGATGTTTCTGACAGGTGTAACAGTATCGCGACTCGTATTCTATGAGTTGAAGCACGATTGGAATTATTCCATGACTGCTGTCAAAACTCTGGTTTCACTCTGTTTTCTAATATTATCATACTCTTATTACATCAATTAGAAAAATAAATAAATAAATTCTTCATCGTCCAACTGTATAAAAAGAATATAATATATAAATAATATATAAAAAGAATTCAACGCGATCTGGAAGAAAGATAAACTCGAATTTCTCCAACACCTGTAGCAAATTCCCACGAAATTTCAAGCAAATTTCAAGCAAATTTCCAGGAAATTTCCTCAAAGTTTCCCGCGCCGTCATTCGCCAGACTAAGATCATCGATAATTCGTGGACCAATCGTCCGTTTAACAGTACAAGCACGACGATCTTAGACGAACAATGGTCGAGCGGAATGGCGCGGTACGCGAGAGGGTTGAATTTTTCAGCGTCGCCGCCGAAAAGCCCTAAATTATCGATCCACTTAGCAAGGGTGGCTCTCGCGGACGGGTTACTTTGATTATTAAACGCGTCTACATGACCCACTATTCCGCTCGATATCAGCGTGCTCTTATTATTATTCCATTTGCTCGCGGTGGCCGCGGCGCAGCCAGGCCGGCAAATGTAATTTGCCCGAGAGCATCCTGAAGTCGTAATGTCATTAGCCGTGCTCGCCACGGCTCTTTTCTAGTATTCGTGGCCCGCGGCCATTCAAATATTTGACTCGCGCAGAGTGCACGCGCGACCCACGCGCACGCTTAATTCCGCCAGCTTTGGGATTTTCTGGCAACGCTTCCACGTACCCGCGTTAGTTCCTTGCGACCCCACGCCGCGATAAAACTATTACTTAGTAAAAAAAATGGAGAGGGAGAGAGAACGGGGGTCTGTCCGCGGAGAGCACGACCCTTAAAAAGCCGATCCAGACCCACCCTCTTACGGATGAACTGTAACTTATGCCCTCGAATCTCGCTCCTGGACGTGACCTGACGGTGCAACGCGCGTGAAATTCCCGAATACCGAGCGCTTCGTGGTCGAGCAAGTGTACCGACGGGGGTTGCAACCCTTTGCGGTCGGACAGTCGACTAAGGTCTCTCGTTGTGTGCGCGGTGTTTGGAATTAAATATGCGTGATATACGGGACGCCGTGTAAGGTCTCAGCTTACAGGAAACTGTGCTTCTAAGGAAACCCCCCTATTAGGGGTTTGTTCATTTTTACTTCCTCGTTCGACGCATTGCAAATTGCAAATTTTTAATTTTTCGTTTCGATGTTAATAAGAAATTTGCATATATAAGATATAAAGTATAAATTTGTATTTTCGTCTATTTTTCTTCTAATGTTAAAAGGACGGGGGGATTCTATAGCTGTGTTTCGTTTTCAGTCAATTGGGGTCTGTGGTATAAAGGAGAGAACCGCGTGTAAGAGACTCTAAGAAATTATACGAAAAATGAAAGACGCGAATTTATTTTATAACAGCATTATTAGGAGTATATATACGTGATTTTCCTGGTCGTTGTTACAAGAGTGTATATACACGCGTATTCGCCATTATGTATGAATAGTGGTGACCCTTTGCACTACAATGTAGAGTCTAGCTTGTCACGAGCTTTTCATGTCAAACCTCGCAACAATGGCCTACGCTTGTCATGTGATTCAAATTTACTTAAGGGGGTAATAAAGTACGGTAACTACGACTGAAAGTGGAGAATATTCGGGAACCTCTTAGGTAGGTAATTACCGAGAACAAAATTCCGATACTTTTCTCATTAATCGGTGTATCTTTTATATTCGTTGTTGAATATTTTTAATATAAAATATTAAGAAATAATGGGAATATTCGCTACCTTCGAAACCCTCGTTATTTACGCGACCGCCATTGCTGACAATTACTGAAGCTTCAACTATTCGTCATACGTTTAAAATCGTATTTAACACGATGTAACATGAGCAGGATTCCCATAAATTCTACGAACTTTCGTAATTTCACTGCGAATAAAACAGACACGACGTGACTGAATAAAATTAAACGCTTTCTCGATCGCAGTGCAAAGGGGCAACCTGCTTTCTGAAATACTCGCGAATCTAATTCCAGCTAATTCGGACAAACGCGAATCTCCCAGAATAATTTAACACGTTGACTGGTGCGCTCGGGTTACAATAAAATTTTCATTATTCCTAGGATATGACGAATTATTAACACTTTGACTGTCACGCACTTTATATGGGAAGCTCAGAAGAGCCACGATGAAATTTCCATTAATCTTAAGACATAATGATCACTTACCAAACAATATAGCAGAGAAAAAAAAATAGCGCAAATTATTAATTCAACCTTCTCTATTTATTTACGTTCTTCAAATATTCCAAAATTGGTTAGAATAAAACAAATATACATTTAAAGAATTAGTATCGTCGGACACTGGTAACCACCAGGGCCCCATTGATGAGACAAGCGTGGGTCACTTGAGATCATCATGGCGGTCAACGCATTAACCACATTCCTATTGAAAAATTTCGAATGACACA
Source organism: Eufriesea mexicana (assembly GCF_001483705.2). Classification (NCBI taxonomy): domain Eukaryota; kingdom Metazoa; phylum Arthropoda; class Insecta; order Hymenoptera; family Apidae; genus Eufriesea; species Eufriesea mexicana. Next base: position 1,074,512 of record NW_016907864.1, on the reverse strand, counting down.
AGGGTAAGATGGTCCAAGTGGACTACTCGAAGAGACCACAGGTACCTATGCTAGTTACGAGTATGACACGTGGCGAGAAAAGGTTAATACTCTGCAATAATTCTTGACAGGGGTGTATAGGCGTTCCCGGTACCCACAGGGGTTTGTTAGTCAACGTGTAAAATAATATAACGAAGAATGACACGCGACAAGAAAGGGTTAATATTCTGCAATAATTTTCGACAGGGGTGTATAGGTGTTTCCGATGCTCACAGGGGTTCCTTAGTCAACGTGTTAAATAATATAACGAAGAGGAAAGAAAAGATAAAGCACTTTTCAATTCTCAATGTTTTCCATTTATTTCTACAGTTGGAATTTTCTAGAAATCGTTGCTGGTGACCACCATGGTCCCCCTGAGCAGACAAGAGCGGATCACTGGGGACCATCATGGCGGTCAACGAGTTAACCGCGTCCCTATTGAAAAATTTCGAATGACACAAGGGTAAGATGGTCCAAGTGGACTACTCGAAGAGACCACAGGTACCTATACTAGTCGCGAGTATGACACGCAATGGGGAAGGGTTAATACTCCGCAGTCATTCTCGGCAGGGGTGTACAGGCGTTTCCGGTACCCCGTGGAAAGGTCTATCGGGCAGCGTGATAAAGTCGTCCTCGTCGACGACGCATGTACGCGTCGTATTTAACATTTTATTCCCAGAAGCGTGGCAGTTTTCCGCGATACGGGTAACGCGATAAATTATTCCGCCCTCCGCTTATCTTCGCCCTCTCCGCGCCGCGACTCGCCGCCGTCCGCTTCTTCCGCATCGTCTTTCCATACGGACCTCCCTCTTCCACTTCGCCGCCTTTTTTCCCGCTCTGCTCCCTTTCTTCCATCCCGTCTCGCCCGCTTAATGTCCGCGTTATTTAACGCGCGCGTGGGAAAACGCCGCTCGGCTCGAGTTACCACTCGCGCGCGAGGGAAAACCGGCAGCAAGCTTCGGATTAAGCGTCGGGTCGCGGACTTCGCTGCGATTCAATCTCGCCGACCCTGTTTTCGGTTTCGTTTAACTGCCTCCGCCGATTATAACGCGGTAATTGAGTAATTACAGTGGTTGCTTCTCGCGTCGAGACACGTGGATGATGAGAAAATCTCGGGGTGCGAGTGATTTATCGCGAGTTTCATGCTTGGACACGATGAGTGGCCTCGGGGAAAATTATCGTAGACGAAATTGAGGGTCTACGTGACAAAATTGAACTGCTTCTTTTTCACGGTAAGATCGCGATATCGATGAAAAGACTCCGTGTAATTTCACCGACTCGGCTCTCGGTTTCGTTTAATTGCCTCGCAGGATTATAACGTGGTACTCGAGTAATTATAGTGGTTGGAAAGCGGAGTTGCTTGTCAGCTCGAGACACGTGGATGCGAAAATCTCGGCGTGTAAGTGATTTATCGTTCATTTATATCCGTCCACGACGAACAAGAAAATTTCTTTTCTTCTCTCCGCAATTTCCTATTTTTCGTTGAATTTCTCCTCCATTTTTGTTTCCACTATTCCGATATTAATAACGAGACTGACCCGGCTTTCGCTTTCGTCTAATTAATCCCAGGGATTGTAATATGCTAATTGGCTAATTATAGCACTTCGAAAGTAGAATCGATTTTTACTTCGAGCCACGTGAAAGGAAAAATCTGTAAAATCGTTCGTTTATATTCACGAACGATGCCTAGTGCTAAGAAAAATTATCCTAATATAAACAAAATGGAGAAACACTTCGAAGAAATGATTTCGATCGGTAATGCATAAATTTTCGGTTAATTTGGAATAAAAGTGTAATAAAGATTATATACAGTACCGCAGCGTATGACATATAAGCGGAGACGTATTTCCACGAATCGGGCAATGAATCCAGGTTGACTGGAGCGGCCGTGAAACTCGGGAATGACGAAAACGAGTGAGACAGGAATAGAAACGTTCATAAATTATCCTATTAAGCAGCGACTTCGACTTGTACTTAAATGACACCGTCGAACTCGCCATATTCGTTCCTAATTAACTCCCTAACGACCCTATTCGTGTTAACACGGTTCCAATTTTATGTCAAATTCCCTTATTCCGTGTTAACACGATCTTACTGTGTCTGTCTGAGGTTATGTAAGACAGTGTACCGATACGGGACAGTATACTTCATATAGAAGCTATGTAATCAGGTAAAGGGCCCATCTCGAGGAATAGGGCCCTTCTTCCGAAGAACTCGTCGATTATCGTTTAGCGATTCGAGTTGGTCGATTTATGGGTCGTTAGGTATCAGGTCAGATCGCCAGGGTTAATATAGAATAGAGAAAGTACGAGTCTTATGCAAAGCGATATTAGAATGTTGCATCACGGTGTAGAAAATGCTTCGACGGTAAGTACTCCGAGGAGATTTAAGACGGTAATTGGAAATTATATCGAAGCGTTTACGGGGATTTAAGGCCTGCTTACCTCGGATCGAACGAGCAAATACCCTATTCAGGCTGTGGAAACGAACATGTTAACTCGTTATGGAACTATAAAGCGTAGTTTATAGGTGCCAGATTTATCGTCTCTCGATGATTCAATTTCCCCGGACTTCATTAAGTATTTAATAGCACAGAAATAACGGGCCGAGCTGAATGACTTATAATTAACCCTTTGACTGCCACGCCGAAATCACTGTTTCGCTCAGAATGCTTCATGGGAGAATGAAGAGCGAGCGTACCTGGCGTGAAAATTTTACAGAGAGTGTTGTAACAAAAATGTTAAATTGTTGGCATCAAAAATTGCTAAAATTCTGAACAAAAAGGTGACCACTTACTTTCTAGATTGCATCGACGAGCCACGTTTACGTTTAAAATGTTTTCACACAGTACACCGCTCGATGCAATATTTGTTCTGATATTTTTTTGATCGATGTTCAAATAAAAATTTTTAATCGTTCAATGGGGCACTTTTTATTTCAAAGTATCTTCTAATTCGCGGTTATATTCAAAATGCACTAGCTGTCAATTTTCATTCAATTTTTACGATTGGAAGTGATTCAAGTAGTCCGGCCACCAATGACCATCATAGCGTCACAGGAGGAAATATGACCAGTCATATATGACTAACGTGGCAGTCGAAGTGTTAATTACAGAAATCAGTAATAACTGGAAGCTTTCGATAAGATTTAAAAAAAAGAACCCGAGTAAAGTAAACTGAATTAAAAATTCTAAATTAATCGTGTCATTTAATCTTATGCAGCATCTTATGTCTGCATCCTTTCACCCAATTCGACAATGAATGACCGATTAAGTGTTAACCGGTTACAATGTGCCGAAAAATACGTCTTATATTATTCCAACCCCCTCCATCGGGCGTCTGTAACAGGTATCGTTTCGGGGATCTATTTATGCACTTCCAAGAGGCTACTCAGCGTTCCTCGAGGACCCGTTTCCGTTTCCGGTGTCTAAGTCGGTAGAAGCGTGTTCGAAGAACGTGCTCAAAAATTTAAATATTTACAAACCGCGCGAATGATCCATAAGGCGAGCGAAATATCCGCAAGACGGATTTAACTCGGGCGGCTATTATTCGAGAGAAATTATTCGATTTATTAAACGTAATCCGATCTTAATCCAGACGGATTAAATGCAACTGTTCGCGTCGAATTCGATAGAGAAGGTATTAATAGAAGCGTATCAACGCCACGGGCCGTGGGTAACGAAAGTCGAATAGGGGGTGTTCTTGCCGCGCGCCACCCCGAGAGGGTGCTTCCTGCGGCTAATGAAATATACCGGTGGTCTAATAAAAATTGCACCTAACCGGCGGAATAATATCCGGCTATGCTTTCCGACACGGTGAAAGTGCGAACGATTTCGCGCAGCAGGGGGCACGCGCCATTATCGATGCACCGCGTGCCCTGGAAATACGCCCTGAAAATTTATCGTACGACTGTTGCCGCGTCATCCAGTCGCGGAATATTAATAAGCGCTTTGCTCGTGCATTTCGCGCGGGAATAATCGGCGACCGATATTAATAATCTTCCTGGACTCATGCTCGACGTGCGGGGGTAAAAAGCGAGAGAAAGATTAGAGGGGGGCCGGGCGGGGATAGCGAAAAGTGATCGGAAAACGAGGAAGTTGGGTGAAAAGAGGAGCCACATTCGACGAGGGGAGAAAGCTATTAGTGTCGGGCGAATTAAAACGAGTTGGCGAAGAACGTCAAAGTTCGGAGCTTTCTCGATGGAAAACTTTCGAGTTAGTCGCGTCCGCTGACCCGAACACGGTTTCTCACGGCGAGTGACAAAGGAACAAAAGAATATTCTCGTCTACTCTTGCTCTGTTTTTCATTTTTTTTGTTTCTTTTTTTTTACAAAACAAACGTGTTTATTTCTCATCATGGTTCTTTGCTGAAATGGAAAGTGGCAATTAATTTAATAATCACGTAACAGATCGTGAATACAATATATATATATATATGTATGTATATATATAATATATGCGTGATCCGATGAGCGTATTTACAACAATACAGTACAATCGATAAATCCGCAAGTTTCTGGAGAGAGTCGAGATTTGCTCCCGATACGAGACCAGTTATAAGTCCTATATGTTAGGTACGAGTGCCTGGCCACTTTGATGTGCTCGAGAAGTGTGCGTGAGTTATTTACAACGTTAGATTATACACAGTATGTACAGGAGGATCCACTTACAGACTAATAAGCGTTTGGCGACCGTTGCTTTTTCCAAAAGACAGTCGTGAATCTTAGGAACGAGGTGTCTCGCTAGACGTCTCCTGTCTTTTCACTCTCTCATTCTCTCCCCGATGCATGTATATATATATATATACCTCTCATCTTCTTCTCCCTCTCTGACACATATTACATTGATTTCTCTCTTAATACTTCCACTCACTCGCTTAATTATCTGACTCTCTCTCTCTTTCTCTTTCTCTTTCTCTCTAATTTTTCTCTGGCTAACGAATCGACGAACGAACGAACGAGCCGAGCGACGAGAACGAGAATCAGGGGTGCGTCGCCCCGCTTCTACGGCGAGGAAAAATATAAGATTAGTACGAAGAAGAGCCGGTCCCGAGACACGGGACACGCACCACGCGTATTACACACGCGTTACACACGCGTAGTTCTCGTCCTTTTCCTCGTGCACGATCGGCACATGGAACGCTTCGACGATCCGTAACGCGAGCTCGATCGAGAATCGGAGATATTTTCACCGGTGGAAAAATATAAAATATGTCACCCCGCGACGCGCGGTTCGGTTGGAAAACGCTCGATCGCTAAAGTAAACGAAGATCCTGGGAAATAAAAATTAATCTCGAACTAAATATTGTCCATAGCAACGGAGAAACAGAGGACCACCGCGATGGTTTCCCGTTTCCGCTGGAACGAGAAAGGGGGGGGGGGGGGGGGGGGGGGGGGTGCCGGTAACCGGGCGAATTTTCGTCGGAGAAGAGAGTTTATGGTCGATGGGAGAGAAACGAGGATCCTCGATCGGCTTTAATTTCCCCCGTTCTCGTATTTATAATCGACAATCGGGTTTGTCTCGAACGAAACGAAACGAAACGGTCGGAAGATCGCCGTTTTCAAAAAGGAAACGAAAAGAATATTACCGATTTTTCTCACAGTCTTTTAAATAATAAAGTACACGCGTTAAATATCACAGCGATCGCTCGATCGTCTCGAAGGCAGGAAAATATCGTGGAAAATTTCATTCGATCGAAACCGATCGCGGCAACCATCGCGCTCGGGGGGTCGCGTGGCGAAAGAAAACAGCGCGTATATGGAAAAGAAACGATTAATACCGAATCCGGTCGAAAGTTGTAAAATTTCCGAAAATTCTGCGCGAACGAGAAAATAAATAAGGCGCGCGTGGCGCCGGGAAAAGAGGGCGAAAATTCAGGCGAAACGCATCGCGATTGATCGATCGATGGATCGATGGATCGATCGATCGAGGTGTGCGCGGTCGCGGTGAAATCGGCTAGCCTCGCACGGCCGGGAGGAGTTATTTTTCAAGCGTGATCGAAACACTCGACGTCGCGAAAGCTCCGGTGACGAGGAAAATTTCGAGTCGGAGCACCGTCACGGCCTTTTCGCCTCGAAATCGAACAATATCCTGAACGATAGTCGCGCAACAACAACGAAGAAAAGCTACGTCTACGTCGTTATCTCTGGGGGTTGCTTCTTCTCGGTGCCTCCCTTTCATCTTAGGCCCTAAAGGAGCGACGAGAACGATATCCGAGGACGTTATCGCCTTAATCTTCACGCCGCGACGTCAACTGGTACGCGCGTAAAGTCTCTCAGCGTCGAAGAATGCTTCCTCTCTGTCTCTTTGTCCGTCCGCCGGTAGTACGTAGAAACAACGACTGGATCGCGTACGATTGGACGCGACGACGGAGCGTAAACGTTAGAAAGAAAGGAATATCGAATAAACCCGCCCTCTCGATTTATCGTCGATCAACTTCACGCTTGTTCGCGTCGAGGTAAACGAAAGAGTCGAGGGGCCTCGCGTCCTCTGGAAAGCACTTTCTCGCGAGGCCGTACCCTCGATACGATATCCACCCCCTCCCAAAAGCCCTGCATAAACGATCCTCTTCGTTCGGGTTTCGTCGCGAGCACGGAAACCCGAGGAAGATCCCTAGTGAACCGATTCTAGTGGAAGAGCAAACAGACCGACGCCGGTCGGTCCATCGCGAGCAACGAACGAAACTGTACAAATACCCTACGCGAACACGTGCGTTCCTCATTCTCTCCCTTTCTCTCCCTTTCTCTCCGTCCGCACTCTCATTCGATCCTAGAGCGAAATTTCTTATTATACATCGCAGGCTCGGTCAGAGTCCAGCCTCTGACACGGTGCACCGTGGATCGTCGGCTGACCGACGCGTACCGTCTATACTAGACGAAATAAGTACGAGGATTGGCTGGATGCGTCAAGACCTCACCAGGAGGCGCTGTGGGCACCGGTGGTTCCGGTATGGTGCTGTAAAGATGGCTGCCCCTCGAGGAGAGGCTGGCAGGCCGCGCGTTTCCGCTGTGCAGCGCGCTGTAACCGCCGTGCTGATGTTGATGCTGGTGCTGATGTTCCGCACCGCTGTCCTCGTCCTCGGTCCTGCTGGACGCCGAGCTGACATAGGTGGACTGCGTGGGCGTGGGCGTGGGTGCGTGCACCGGTGCGACCAAAACGCCATTAGGCTTGGTCCACACGTCACCGGCGGACGGTGCGGCCGTGTAACGCGCCGGTTTGCGATTTCGGTCGTTCACCTTCTTGCTGTCTCGCCTCTTGCCCACGGAATCGGGCATGGCGAACCGGAGCTTCTCCCAGAACCTCTTCTCGCCCCACATCAGCACCGTGCAGGTCTGAAGGAGCAGCTGCAGCTCTGGATCACGGGCCGGGGCCTCGGTTGCCAGCAGAACCACCACGCGTCTCTTCCTCGAACTCGGTCTGATGTTCTCCAGCGCGGTCCTCAGGGCTGCGCGGAATTCCGTGTGCTGCCACTCGTTGATGAGAAAGACCGGCGAGAAGATTATGACTATGCGTCTGGCGGCTGCCGCGGCCGGGGGCACGGCTTCTTGCGGCCTGGCCGGTGGCAAGTCCCGCCAGTGGAGACAAAGGGCCAGGCCGGATTGTTCCAATTCGGCGGCCAAGAATCTCGACACGAAATCCTCGTCCCTCTCGCTGTACACGATATAGCCGTCGTACAGGCGATCCCTTTCTTCGTCCGGTGGCGTGGTCATTTTGCCAAGGCGGAGACCGTAACGGGCATGAGCCCAAAGGCGCACGTCCTGGCGGAAAGCGAAGGCTAGCGCGACGAACAGGCAAATCGCGATCACAGCCACCAAGGCGCCGGCTAAAAGCGGCACAAAGTTGCCACCGAGCAGAGGGATTTCCTGGATGCCACGGCTCACGGCCTCGGTAGACGGATCGCCGCAACGCTTCATAGCCTGTGCCAGCGTCTCGACGCCGTCGCGACAGTACATCTTCTCGGGATCCCCGCGATGCTCTGCCAGCCAGGCGCGCAATTTAGCAGCGTTGCCGCACTCGCAACTCCAAGCATTCCCTTCCAGGGCGACCCTGGTGCTGTCTCCGACACTGGGCAACGCTTCCCATGGCCTAAAGTTCACGATCCGATTGCTATCCAGCCTCAGCACCTCGAGCTTCTTCATCTTCTTGAAGGTCGTGTTGCCCACGGTCGCGATCGCGTTGTGATCCAGATAGAGCTCCGACATGCGTTCCAGCTGATCGAACTCGAAGCCTCGAAGCTCGCGCAGGGCATTGTCCTCGAGGTGAAGGACGCGCAACGCGCCCACGCCGTTGAACGTGAAATTGTGAATGGCCGATATGCCGCTGTTGTTCAGGTACAACACCTCTAGCCGACGCTTGCCGATGAACACGTGGCTACCCAGGTCGCCCAGCTCGTTGCCGTCCAGATAGATCTCGGTCGCGTCCATGGGAATTCGTTCGGGGACGTGCTTGTAGCCCGCGTTCGAGCAGTCGACCACGTTGCTCGACCAACTGTGGTCGTGATAGCACGAACAATTGTCCGGACAGGTCATCTCGCAGTCGCACGCGTCGAAGTCGCAACAATGACAGAGGGCGAAACAATGCGCCTCGTATCGACAGAGGAAGTCCTTCGGTTTCAGCGACAGCAGCGGCCTCCGCGGCGTCGCCCGTGCGTGCACCATCTCGCACGTGACCGAGTCTAGGTCCATCACACGCGGGTGCTGTCGAAAGCGTGCCATCTCGTTGATCCTCGGCAACCACTCCATGGTGCAGTCGCAGAGAATGGGGTTGTTGCCTATGTAGAACTGCGGCAGCTCCGCGTCCTCCGGCACCGACTGCAACGCCAACGCGGCCACGTCCAGATTCCTTATCTCGTTCCCGTACAACACCACTTTCTGCAGGCTCGTCTTCTGCAGGAACGTACCCGGGGCCACCGTGCGTATTTTGTTGTTGTTCAGGAACAACGTCTCCACGCTGTCGGGCACGTTCGCCTCGGCGATCTCGCTGATTTGGTTGTAGCTCGCGTCCAGCATCTTTATACGCAGCGTGTTCCGTACCGCGTAATAATTCCCGAGCTCGCTTATCTGATTCGCGTGTATGTCCAGCCATTCTATGTTGCTCGGCAGATGACTGTAGTCGAACCACAGCAACTTATTGTCCGACACGTTCAGCCAGACCAGGGTCGAGAGGCTGGTAAACGCGCCGCGGATCTCGGTCAACTCGTTCCCGTCCAATCTAATCGCGCACAACACCGAATTGCTCGCGAACGCGCTCTGCTCCACGTGACGGATGTAGTTGTTCGCCAGGTTCAACACTTGCAGCGCGGGCAACGCGGTGAACGCTTCCCGCGACACGTTCTCCAGCTTGTTGTCAACCAGTCGCAGTCCCAGCAGCTCGCGCAGCCCGGCGAACGAGTCGTTGTCGATTCTGGACACGTGGTTGTTGCCAAGGTCGAGAGTCTTGAGGGAACGGAGCACGCGAACCGAGTACGGGATCTCCGTTAGGTAGTTCCCGCTCAGCGATAGATCCTGCAGACCGGTCAGATTGTCGAACACGTGACGATGCAACGATCTCAGTTTGTTGCTGTCCAGATAGAGTTGATTCAACGTGGGCAGACCGATCGTGTGCGCCGGATCGAATTTCGCGATGCGATTGTTCGACAGAGTCAACGAGTGCAGGTTCGTCAGAGATCCGAAGCAACCGTCCACCAACGTCTCGATCTCGTTGTGCTCTAGTCTCAGGATCTGCAGGCTGTACAGTCCCTTGAACACATGGCCGTCGATCCTCGTGAGCGCGTTGAACGACAGGTCGAGCAGGACCAGACGCAGAAGCCTCGAGAACGTGTCTCTGTTCACCCAATGGTTTGTCAAGTCGTTGTTGCTCAGGTCCAGTATCTGCAGATTGTCCAGATTGTCCAGCAGACCCGGCGCTAGCACGGACAGCGAGTTATTGCTGAGTACCAGTTCCTTCAATTCTTTCGTCTTGGAGAAGAGTTCTGGCGGCAAAGCGACCAAACGATTGCTGGACATGTTGAGCGAGTGCAGGGCGGTGAGGCCAGCTAGAGCGTGATCACCCACAGCGTTTATCGCGTTCTCTTGCAGCTTCAACACCGTCAGGCTGCGCAGATTGCTGAGGGCGCGATCGTGCAAGGCGCTGAGATCGTTGTTACTCAGGTCCAGCAGCTCCAGGCTAGGTGTGCACGACTCTACCGAGTCGGAGAATCCAAGGGAAACGATGTCCTGTAACTTGTTGCGCGTCAGGTTCAGTGTGGCCAGGCTCTGCACCGGGCAGAGCAATTCCGACGGCAGTGTCCAGAGATTGTTGTCGGCTAGGTCCAGATGCTGCAGATACGTCAAACCGCGGAGAGAATCCCTGTGCAGCTCCAAAGTCATCGCTGACCAGTCTCCGTTGTGCGTCCTCACGGACAGACTGCGCAAGTTGTGAGCCGACGCGAAAACACCACCTGGCAGGTAACGAATCTTGCAGTAATCCACGCGAAGCTTCTCCAAACGCGGCAAGGGAGAGAAGAAGCCGTGGGGTCCCTCTATCTGGCTCTCGAAGAACAACACGTCACTGCATTCCAAGGCCAAAGAACCGATCGAGTCCACTTGAATGGCCGAGAGATTGCCAATTAGGCTGGGCACGTTGGCGATAGTCCTAACCCTACAGGCCAGCTCTTTTTCCCCGTCTTCTCCGTCCTTTTTCCACTCGCAGCCGCTCGGTGCCTCGAGACTGGTGATGCTGCGGCCGAGTACCAGGCCGACGTTGAAGAACAGACACCAAGCGATCACCAGCAGCACCGCTGCCAAACCGACCCGTGTCGACTCCATTTCGACCGATTGTCGCACGCGCGTCGCTCCTCGCCACCGGGCCCTTAACTCACTTCTCGTCGCGATCGTCGTGTCAGCCAGTCGTCCTAGCGCGTTCCCGTCGTCACGCACTCATAGTCACTCTCTCACAGCGCGCACCACTTCTCGCCGCGTTCCACCCGATTCGGAAACGCGGGGCACACGTTCCCGTTTCGCGTCGCCGAGTAGCGCGAGAGAACAACCGGACCCGAACTCTTCCCGTCTCGATATCGGAGCAGAGCTATCTCGTTGCCCGTCGGCAGGGATCTCACACTCGTCGAGGAAGCACTGAGCGAGGGTTACACGCCTCGCTCGATCTGCCTGTACGACCGGAATAATAAACACCGATCGGTCATAACCGCACTAACGACTGACACATCAACGACGTACTCAAACGGTCACTATATACGATCGTGTTTCTTATCGCGTCAGAGACCGATCGTGCGATCGTTCGCCGAAGTCTCGACCCTCGTGAGAAAGTACGTGCGCACGAACGAGCGGAGAACGAAGCGCGGCGACGTTCCACCAAGAACGTCGGACAGCAACTGACTTCCACTCCGAATCCCTATTCTATCGACGGTCACGCACCCTGCATGACTGCCGGCGTGCAGCGTATCCCCACTCCTATCCCCACCACCGGCCGCGCGCGCCCCCACCACCGGCAGGATGTATCCCTCCGACTGTCCCCCGTTGAATACGAACGCGCTATAGTAACGCCCGACTCCTCGTAACGCTCGCACACAACCAACGTCCGAGAGTAAGCGTGCTAGCGTTTTGCGCCACGGGCGGCTGCCTCGGCGAAGATGCAACAAACCAGCTGACTGACAACGCTACTTACTAGGTAAACACCAAACTGGTTCCTAGGCGTACGGGCGCGCATTTATCAAGCGGCTTCTCTCCCCATCTTCAAGGGTTCCTCCCCCTCCCTCGGGCTTCTTACCTTCGACGAGCTCTTCACCGGGGTTGTCGCTGCTTAACAAGCGACGAACAGCCGCGTGTTCCATCGCCTTCCACCGGACAACCCCCGTGATTTGTTGTCTTTTGCCCCACCGACCATTTCTACACGCGCGTGTCCTCCACTTCCGGCTCCGCGGGTGGGGAGATGCTGTGCTCTCCGACGAGCTTCTTTCATAATTCTGCGGGAGAAGGTACAGGGATCGCGTTTTGAATTTTTAACGTGCCGTCGAGAGATGGAAATTTCGTACGAGTTGGAAGAAACAGTGGAGATTTCGAAGTCAGTAAGAGTTCCGTGGAATTAAAAACAGCAGACTCGTGCGATAAAATTATACTCGGGGTAACAATTATATTTCTTTCGCGGTGCAGTGAGAGACGCGTGTTATCTCTGCGAGAACTAGGAGAAAGCGCTTTCTTCGAGGAAAGATATCGCTGTTTTCAGAAAACGTTCGAGTCTGCGATACCCCGCGAGCAAAGTCGTAATATTGGTATAATTCGTCGCGAATTATATATTACGAATTTCAATGTTGGAAAGATCGGTACGGGGGAGTTGACCTGTCTTGGCAAGTCGGTTGGAAATTAGCGAATATTTTACCGCGTAATAGGAACTGGAGTGAAAAAGTAGCGTAGAAAGAAGCGGTGTAGCGAGAAGATCCAAGGACCAAGTGTTTTTGTAGCCGACTAATTAAGAAGGAGCGCGGTCTGTGATAATAAGAACACGGTGTTAATTCCTCGTACCCCGGCGTTACAAAAGCTTCGTAAACGATATTGCTTAAAAGTCTGTCGGAGAGGCTGGCCGAAGACATTAACACCTATCGCTACGTTCTACCCGGAGCGATCTAGAAGCATTAACACCTAGCTCTAGATTCCTCTCTCGCCCGATCCACGATCCTTAACACGTCCTGATACGCAGCTCGAAACCTAACGAATGTAAACATATATCAATACTCGACCTGACGCGAATGAATTGGAAACACTGCCAGAAAAACTGGTCCGGCGTCTTGCTCGCGGTCAAAAGTCTAGTTTTTCATATTTCAAACGTTAAGACGTCCAATGACGAAATATCGCTGTACTATTTACTATCGTAAAGCAAGAACGTTTAACTGGAAATTAAACTCGAGACACTGAGAAATTTCCCGATAATTTTTAACCTAGCTTTTCTCCGTTCGTTTACTCGATGATGAAGCAAATACCGTAAGATCTATTTTAACTTGAAATTGAATGTGAGACAATAATTGCTTCGCTGCTCGTTTCCCCATATTTTTTAACGAAAGGTAGCTTTCCTTTCAGGGGTGGATTCCAAGATGGAGCATGCTTCTGGCGCCATCTACTCCGCGGTCTCGCAACTACGCCCGGTATTTCGAAAAAGAGAAACTTCTTTCTCCGATTTAACACGTTGACGACCGGGTATTTGATCATCCTTTCACGTAGGACCGGAAATATAATAGACTTTTAATTTAAATGACATTGCTGTACTAAAATTGGTTTATTATGGCTCTTTTGACAGACCACTTTACACTAGCTGATCATTCCTTCATTGAACGCTGGAGGATAGTATTCTTCCTATATTACAAGAAAATAATATTTGTACGAATTTCTTCACGGAAGAATGCCCAGCAAAATTTCGGAATACACGTGTTACGATCTTCGAAAAACGTAAAGAGTTGAATAACTATTGCGTAATAAAATAAAACACAGATAAGGATTTAACAATCCTATATGCCAGAAAAGATATTTTCCAACACGTATTAACAAATGGGATCGTATACCAATCATTTTAAGTAAAGAAAAACACGATAGAGTACATAGGCGTAGACAAAGGGAATTCTCCATGACCGGTTGTGAATGTTCGAGCGACTAAGCACGAAGATTTCCGTGATCGATTGTTATTATCTGCAAAGTTCAGGAAATTTTTAAATCGTGGTGAGCTAACAATTTTATATAAATGAAGGAATCACAACCTATTGAATTGCTATAGCCATTATTTCAATTTGTATAGGTTTTTGATTAAAATTTTCAATTGTATTGACATTTTCGACTAATATCGTAACCTATCGAATTGCTATAACCATTTCAATTTGTATAGGCTTTTGATTAAAATTTTTAATCGTATTGACATTTTCGTCTAATATCGCGATGAGCTAATAAATGAACGTTCGAGGGGACTAAACACGGAGATTTCCGTGATCGGTCGTGAACGTGTTAATATTGGTCCATTTGAATCTAATCTTCTCGGTTAACGAATAGTAACGCAGCTAATTTCCGAGTTCATCCCACGCTAGATCGGTATCGATGTTTGCGTTGCATGCTATCAGAAACAGCGGCAGAGGTAATGGTTTCGTTATATTCGTTCGACGAGATGGTTACTCATCTGTCACAGCGGCGTACGTAAGGCGATGAATCACGCGAAGTATACCGGATGAACATGTGGGATTATAAATTCGGAGCCGCGGAGCGCGAGCACAATGACGAATGGAGGCGTTCACGGTTCCGAACGCGCGGGTTTCCACACTTCATTATGTATTTACGGCTTGTCAAGCTGATATCACTTCCTCGTGGTCAAAGATTAACCACTTCGGCCACCAATTGGAATACTTGATCAACCTAGTCAAATATTCGCCGGATTAATCGCGAGACGTGCCGTTCGAATGGCCTCTGAAACTTGTATCGACCAATCAACTGTCACGAGGGAAATTGAAATGGAAGGGGAAAGAGAAAGAATGATCGAACTAATCTGAGAAAATTTCGAATTTCTCCAATTTCGCTTCGTTTTCTCCCTTTTTCCTTTCCCCGATTATAAATTATTTCGCGTTAACCCTGTTTGTTTCCCTTTTAATTTATCGTGCTTATTATTACGCGAACGTTTCTCGTTTCGCTTAATACGCTTTCACGTTCAAAGACTGTAAACCGATGCAATTTTACTTCAACGTCGAAGCTAACGTAGCGTGCATAAAATAAACACATAAGGTACAGCGTGATTTATAAATTGTACCCAATTCTAGCACCGAGCATTCGAACGTATTTATATATACGTACATTATCGATCCTATGTACAATTTGTAATTTCAGTAACTTATCGATTGCCGTGCCATTTCAGTGGATCCAGGTGGCCAAATAAACAGATAAATTACTTTACCTGGAAAATCATTTTTGGACCATAACCTCGCGCGAACGTATTTACAAAAATAAATCCGGGACCGACCATTTTGACAGGCATGTAATTCGCGTAAATTCCCGTAATTAAATTCCAAAGAAGAAGAAAATACAATCTCGATGCCCGATTTTCGTCTTCCTCCATCTGCCATTCGAGGCACGGTGTATTATATTCCCTCAGTCAACTAAGTAGAATCCGAAACAACGAGGCAACTGCTCGACTATTTAGGTACTTAGCTAATCGCGCGGAATCGAAAACGCATTACAGTACCGGACTTGCCGAAACTTCTGCGGAAGATGCATAACTCGAGATAGCAGCGACTTAGACAGCCAGATATATCCCGGTAATTCCCGAATTGCAAAACACATCAGTCAGCCGATCCCGTGCCGGCAAACTCGATAACAGAATCAATTTCGCTGGCAACTTGTCCAACGAATTGATTCGCGAAACAGCGAACACCGGGATCGTTTAACAGGTTGATTTTATCAGTGTGTTACGCGCACACGGGATCACCGGTTATAGATGGCCGAGCGACGTTTACAGTTTCGTTGGATTTATAGCCATCGAACGGACGACGGGCCCTATGGTGCATTATCTTACTTGCGGTTTCGGGCCTGCGACGTTCCACCGGCGCGTTCTCCGTGGAATAAAAGAAAAATCGGCTTCGAAAAGCAGTTTGCCGTACAACAGGCAGGATATATTAACACATAAATCGTTACTCGTTATGGCAGCGGGCATGGGACGGCAGGATGGGAAGGCAGAACTTCATCGCTAACCGCTAACAAGCCAACTAACGCGAGATCAACAGCACGACTCGGTTATACGTCGAAGTCAATTCTTGGAAGCTTTTGAAAATTCCTTCTCTAGATTCTTTGTACAATTGACCGTATTTGTGGTAATATAAATCACCTGGGATTAATCTCTCACGCGGTGGTAATTTAACCTCTTCGGGGACCGAATTTTCTTTAAGTTGACAATGATTTCAGGGCAGTGATTTTAAAGTAGAATAAACCGCTATCAGTTATGATATTTGACAAAGTTTCTGCTTTTATTGTTGAGAAATTGTGTGCTGAATAGTTCTCCAATTAATTCCAATTTTCTTTTCACTTGCAATAATTTCTGTCATTTGTAAAAGTTTTGTAGCTTTTCTGTCATAATTTCAAAAAAGCTAAGCGTACTTATATATATGTGTCAGTATCCCTGAAGAGGCTAACGATTGATTTCAAAGCTTATGGCAGTGATATTTGACGAGGTTTCTGCTTTTATTGTTGAAAAATTCTGTGGTAAATAGCTCTCCAATTGATTCTAATTTTCTCTTCATTCGTCAAAATTCTATAGCTTTTCTGTCGTAATTTTAGAAAAGTTAAGTGTACTTACATACATGTGCCATGCCATATATCACTGAAGAGGTTAACGCTAAATCTAAGTCAAATGACCGATGGATGAAGAATGGAAGGAAGAATCTTGGAAAAATTGGAATAAGCGAAAATATCGAAGAATTAATTGTATATATATTAAAAAGAGAAAAAAAGAATAAAATTGAATGCCAAATTTTGAATTATAAGTTTAAAAATGGTAATTTGAGCTGAGCTGGGATCAGTGCTAAAAAGGGAGCAGAGGAAGATCGATTGCTATTAAAAAATCTCTCGCTTGGGTGGTTTAAATAGGATTACACGGTATTCGAACGTAATCAATCGCGATACCTATAATTAGGCACGAGATAATTATACGATACTGCTATCTGTGGTCGAGGAATGTGTTAACGAGTAATCGACACCAGGTTCTTGTTCCAATATAATCGACGAATAAACATCGACTCTAATTGTGCTCCTCGAATTATACATCGCGTGAAAATAAACGTATCCTTATTTTTGGAAATTCGTCGAATTCTTTTTACCTCCGTTTCCAACGTACGATTTGCGTGCATAAAATTATACCAGAAATGTCCTTCCCTTTCCAAGCAAATTAATATTCCGACATAAGCATAATTAAATAAATTCTTACGAAACTGGTTATACTACGCGCATTCCATGCTCCAAATGTCTCACGAGTTCGTCAGACTACAACAGGAATACCTATCTACTGTAAGCATCGTCTACTATACCTGTTTATAACAATTCCTCGCTTCTTCTTGGAAACTCAATTCCTTACGAAAAAATCCATCCACAATAATAACCAGAAAATTTAAAAAAAAATCGAATAATTATCGGAATGTATGTTAATAAAGTCAATCGCGACATCTATCGTATACACGATATACCTATTTGTTTATCGGTCACGTGGTCTTGTTAGTCTTATATGAGCCATTCACTGCACAAATCGATTAACTCCACTTTTTGAAAAATTTTAAATTTAAGTGTCAACATACTTGGTACAGTCATAACATTTTATATTTAGCCCTTTGTACTCGACAATTTTTTGGCTAAAGAAGGATAGGTGTTCAAAGATTTTCTATTATAGAGCTGACGATAGTTTTTTGAACAGTGAATAAAAAATCTATAATAATTAACACGTAGAATTATGTGATTTCGATAGCTCCCATACCGTTACATTATATTAAATTTGACATATTAATTAATATCGACGTTCAAAATTTTATGAAATGGCGACTGAGAGGCGCCTCTCGAGTGCAAAGGGTTAAGATTTCTCAAAAAGTGGAGTTAATCGATTTGTGCAGTGAACGGTTCATATATTACCATTGTTTTGCTACATCTTCCCGATCAGACCACGTAAGAACTTGCACAGGAACTAAATATATATCGTTGATCAATCAAAATCTCGGTTTCTGACAATAATAAATTCAAATAAATCACGTAGAAATTCAAAGATTCGCACGGCACGCCCATCCATCCGCTTCAACATCCCACGCCCGACCTCGAGCATGAAAATTTCCTATGGAGAATCTAATCCTCGCGATGCTGTGCACGGT
This sequence comes from Eufriesea mexicana, assembly GCF_001483705.2. Lineage (NCBI taxonomy): Eukaryota > Metazoa > Arthropoda > Insecta > Hymenoptera > Apidae > Eufriesea > Eufriesea mexicana. Next base: position 1,056,636 of record NW_016907864.1, on the reverse strand, counting down.
TGTACACTTGCACAGCCGAATCTCGTCGGAGGAAGACGAAACGTTCCGAAGATGAAATCCTCTTAGGCGCGGGGCAAAGGGGGGTTCAGGGTTCTTTTCAATGGGACGCCAAACTGGCTGTGCGTGGTTCGCGACGCGATCCTATCCGTGAACGGAAGTTGTCTATCGGCCATTCCGTGGGTCGCCTCGCTCGTAAGGATTTCCGTCTCGGTGGACTCTCGGGATCGATCGATCGAAGAGACGGGCTTCGAGCGGTGCGGTCAACGGGCATCGTCTGCACTTTCACTCGCGGGTCAGCCAGAGGGTTAAGGAGGAAAACTGTATCGTGTCATGATGCGCCGCTGGTGCATTAGCATAGAGGCCAGACCGATGCTATCCAGTAGAAAGTCCCGGATCGTCACGCTCTCGCTTGCTCTGTGACAAACGTTCCTGGTAATCCGGCGCTGGGTATATGCTTCCGGAACCTAATCGAATGGAAGACGGGATACACAGCGCGGATTGATGCGCGTAAAAATCTTTCCGAAACCTTTACCTGCGTACATGTCCGAAATAAACGGGTGATAAAGCTTTTTACCTCGTTGTTTTAAACCTCGGTAAACCTTTAATCCCGATTTTCTGAAAAACCAAGCTTCCTGCGAGAAAATTTTATTCCTCCCTTTAACTCACGAGGAGAGTGCAAATCATAGGGTGATTGATTTAGTTGAGACTTTGCAGGTTTGTAGATTTAGCCATCTAGTTTAAGGAAATATATCATTATAAGGGCAACTACTCGATAGTTTTTGAGATATTTATGATCAGATTCTTATTATTGTCTTAAGTACAGATTTATTTCGAATATTTATCAAGTGCAGTTGGGAAGTAATGGCAATTTTCGAATGTTGCCTATTCGGAAAAATGTTTAGTTAAGAATAATAAAGCTTTAGTCATGAACATCCCAAAAATTATTGAGTAGTTAAAAAATTAATTATGATAAAATTTATGATTAAAGCTTTATTACTCTTAACTAGAGATTTCTTGCGAATAGTTATCGATAATTATGGAATTTTTAAATATCGCCATTAGACCACTTGCTAAATATTCGAAATAAATCTGTAATTAAGGCAATAATCAAACTTTAATCATAAATATCTCGAAAACTATGGAATAGTTGCCTTTATAATGATACATTTCCTTGAACTGGATGGCTAAATCTACAAACCTGCAAAGTTTCAACTGAATCTATGTCTCGAAGGACTTGTACTCATCTTGTCAGACAAACTACTTATTATACCTTCGGTTATTAGACACCCTGTATATTAATATATCTTTGCACTCGAAGACTCTTCTAAAGCCTATATAGTGGACAATGAAAATCGCAGTGAACTTTATGAACTTTATGAAAATATGTACCTATTAGATAATAAATAAACCTATTTGTATATTGTCACCTAAGAGATTGCTGAGCTGTTCCCCTTCTTCTTAATCGAACTACCCCACCATTAAGGTATATATATATAAATGTAAATAACAAAATCAAATTCATTATCTCTGTAATAAACCATATATTCGCTATAAAACCTATCCTTGACCCAAATAGAGAGTCACAGAGTTAAAACAACAGCGTGAATAGTAGTTGGATTAATCAAGGATAAATACGCCTGCTCGATGAGTACCGGTACTTCCGTTCGCCATTAACCACCCCGGCCGAAAATCAGACATAAGACCAATTACCAGGAAACAATGGCACACACCCGAATCAACCATGCCAGCGATAATACTCGATAATACACTCATTGATAAAACAAGCACGCTTAGATAGCGACGTACAATACTCCGAAAACAATATCTAATTCCCATTGTCCCAAGAGCAGCCACCCTATCAGCCCGTGCGACCCACCTGTCCACGCAGGTCCGAGCGTTACGCATCGATTCCGGGACAGGAGGATGGAGTGATGACCAGGAGGATTCCGCCGCTAAAGCCGACAGCGCGGGACATCAAAAGATCGCGGCTGATCAAATTCTCGCGCGCCTTACGGCCGCGCATCGGTCGCATACCGATGAGCCACAGGCCGCGACACGTGGCCAGTGGCGGACAGATATGTCCGGTGGTGCAGCTCGGACCGATCGCGTACCAGGATACCTGAAACGTGTCGGCAGATGCGGCCAGGAGAGAAGGTGACGCTCCTCGAGCATGCACTGTAGCGCCGAGTCGCAGGCGGAGCTTTCGTGCTGGAAGACCGCCTGCAGACCGCCCCTGTGTGCTTCGTTTCATCGCCGTCAACGTTGCGTGCACCGGGTACACGCGAATAAACGCGTGTCTCCTGCACGCCGCGCGGCCACTTGTCCAGAGCATGGTGTCTATCTCTAATCGCGAGCGATCGGTCCAGCGGGTCTAAGTACCCGGTCAGCGTGACACAGGTGCGAGTTCTTTGTCTAGTTCCTCGGAGCGAGGTCGTGAGAGATTGGACAGACTCGCGAGAACTGGTATGCGAAGGACCGTCGGAAGAAACTCGAAATTCCTGGAGGACGCGCGGGTGTCGATAGGTCGGGTGGATGTCGTGGAAATATTTCAGAGACGCTCCCTCGTAAATTGGCTCTAGGCATCGTGAGAACCAGTGGAACGGACCAGGCTGTTCCACCGACGATTTCGCTAACGAGCCTGTATTTATTCGACACGGACTTTTCGTTCGGGTCCCCGTTGACCGCTCCTAAAAATGTTAATTCTCTTTCTGGTCAGACGTCAGCGTCTAGTCGAATCTCGACGCGTAGATGCAGGATACGAGAGATATCGATCTATCGGTTTATTTATTTAGGACAAAAGAAGTAGCGATGTCCCGACCCGTGGACAATTAAGCGGAGACCACGCGGGTGAAGAAGAGAGAAGTCGATGGAGCGGATTGTTATTTAGCTGCAGGTTCGACAGAAGTTGCAGGCCGGGACCGAGGCAGCGGTTAATTCGCGTGGAAAGCCCTGAATTTCCCTAGCAGCGGGCCGCTCGAATTCCCGGCGTCGTTCATGGATCACGCGAAGCCCGGGATATCCGGGGAGTTTCGGTGTAATTTCGAGAATACTTGGGACGCCCGGAGGTAAATATCTATCGGCTATTCCGTAGCTATTCGACGCAGAAGTTGCCCTACAACGAGCGAACTCGATCGACTTCGACGAGTAACGTAACTTGCCAAGGTTTATCGAAGACGTACCCTGGACGCTCACTGACCGTTCCCTCAAGTCCTTCGACATTCTGCCAGGAATCTAAACGATTGTACGGTGACTGAAGCGTATCTATCTCGGCTTCTATAACTTTGCCGTGCTTTCCAGAGGGGTCTGGTCCACGGAATAAATACGTAATACGCGCGCGTATCTGTCTCGTGCATTCAGCCGATCGGCCATTTTACGCGTCCGCGCCTGCAGCCAGGAAATGGAAGGAAACAGGCGCCGGGTGTTAGAGGCGTTTTCACGCCTCAGAATTCGGGGGACCCTTCTCGACAACGAGACGCCTTAAATCTCCTCGCCAATGTGTATACATTTGTACGTACACGAGCGCGGATTTACATTGGAGCATACTCGAGGGGTGTAGCGCGAGGGATCGCTGGTGCACGAATCAAAACCTAGCCCGATATTTCCGGGGGCGCAGGCATTGTTGCACCCCGTCGAGATGCCATTAATCCGACACTCGGCGGTGGCGGAACCTCGCAATCTGCACCGTCAACGGGGATGCTTCTGTACCGATTCGTATCTTCGGAAAGCCAGATTCGCCGCTGACGAATAGAGTCTGCCGGGATAAACGGAGTATCTCGAGACGGTTTACGAGAGAAGTTGCTGGAAGATAGCGTTTGAAACAATCGAGGGTCCAGCTGTGTGAATAATGGAAGACGAAACGATGGTATGGATACGAGAAGCATGGGGTATCTTTATTGCAGTGATACAGGTATCGATCTGTGTATCTCGAAGCCGCGTTCTTTGAATTTTTACCAAGAGAATTTACATCGCTACGGTTTACTATGCTTCATTTGTCGTCGTGTTTCGGCCATGGATTGCTATTGAATTTGATATAGTAATATGTGACGCGATCACACGGATAGCGAGGCATAGAGTATCGTGTAGACATTGCACGCGATTAGGTATCGTTGAAGTGCAACGGCTATGAGCGTAGCCTGGACCGACATTGGCCTGATGAGGATCTACACCGATATTTGTTTCAATCTTTGACTTTTTTAGCGACGTTAGGTACCCGACAGTTCAGTTCCTTGCCAAGCCTCGCCGCCATATCAGTTTACGCAAAATATACACTTTTAGTTCAAACCAGCAGTATTTGTAGGATCGTCGCCGATTTAGCATACTAATTACATCTTACAGAAATATGATCAAATATAACGTATGCGTGTGGATATTTGTTTGCGTTTGTTCATGTCTAGAACGAGTCACGAGATTGTCTAACGTGTTCTCAGTCATCGTGTAACAGTCGTCGTTATAAGAGCAATTATAAAGTTTACAAGTATAATAGACAGATTACATTGCTCATCCCTGCAACACTTGATCCTCACCGATACCGAAGATCCAACAGTATTTAATTTTTCCCCCTTTTCTTTCTTTTAATTTCCTACACAGGTATGAACAGACAAAGTAGTTACGTATGACACTGCTTTCTTACTTGCCTGTATAATATTCGATTACGTTTATCGGAATATATATTTCGAGCCAATTCGGTTTCTACCGAGCTTCCCGGTATTTTCGAGCTCTCCATTCCGTTCGCGCCGAATTTCCAACTAGTCGATACCAACGGTATCAATGGAAAACAATATCTCTAGTTTGAAGCCACTAGTAGCGAGTTAATTCTTATGGCAAACGATATACGTGCAATCTCGCTGTTATTTCGAGAACGCGTATAAAAGGTTAACGCGTTAACACGGCCCCGCTTAAAATAATTAAACGCGCGTGCGAAGTGTTTATCGCGGGGGTGGTTTTCGATCGGCCCGCCCCGAAGAACGTATTGCCGAATGACGATAACTACCGGGCGAAATATCGGTGAAATTCATTAAAACGACCCCGATAATCTACTCACCAGCTGGACATTGCGTAATGAACGATAAAACTGCTGCGAACGCGGTTACATCGATAATGCGACGTAATATTTCCTAGTGGTTTATCTGGGTCCCGGAACGTAATAAAGTAAATTCATCGTTATACGGGCACGATGCACGTGTTTCCACTGGCTAAACTCCGCGATACTATCGCTAATTACTTCATCATCGTGAAATTGTTTCCGATCTTTCGTGGGAAAAATGCAACGCCGAGGGAAAAAGCGTCCCGCCAACTCTACAGTCCTGTTCACGACGAACGCCATGGACGAACGTTCGCTCTCTTACCGCGTATTTTTCCACCCTTGGTAATTAATTTTTCCGATAGAGACCTGGCTCGCTGTTCTTTCAACCACTTTCCATACAGCGTTCAGCAAATTTCTTAAACATGGAGGACAATTTCCAGAGAAATTGCTTGTCCCTTTGGATAATTATTGGACTCGACCGTGTAATGATCGAGGTAGTATGGCAATTGGGGGTGATTTTACAAGGAGTAAATACAGTAGTGTAGAATGGCGGAAAGAGGTCTTGAGACACCGAAAATTGACGAAAGAACAAGAACACGATAACACAAACTCAAAACTCGTAAACTGATTTAACTTGGGAAAAGAACACTGAGGTAACGAAACGAAAACACACAAAGACGCACTCTTTTTTAACCCTTTGCACTCGAGAGACGATCATCAGTCACCATTTCATAAAATTTGGAAAATCGATATTAATTAATATATCAAATTTAATGTAATGTAATAGTATGCGAGATATCGAAATCGAATAATTCTAAAATTCTATTATTATTATACAATTCTTTACTTACTGCTCAAAAAAGTATCGTCAGTTTTCTAGTGGAAAATCTATGATTCTCTATTCTTCTCTATCCAAAAAGTCCTCGAGTGCAAAGAGTTAACTGTCTTTCCAACACCAAGCGACTCACGCCTGTCCTGATCACAATCGATTTCTAAGGACTCTGTTTTTGATCGTCAAAGACCATGCTTTTATGTTTTTCTTAACCTAGGCATTCACCACCCCGCTGGAACTAGGCAACTTAATTTTGTTACCCAAAATAACTTTTCCATTTGCTTCCAGAAAATATTGATCGGTCTATAATTTGTTTTTGTTGGCAATAACCGATTAGCGATTTCTATTGGTATCCTACAGTAATAGGTTTTTATTTATTATATGTTAAAATGTTAACTGCAAATCGCTATCTGTGTGTTGGAAGTTTGTGTATCTAGACATAGGTATGACATCTAGTGGACATGATTGACATTTTAGGCGTTTTTCGTTTTTTCCTGAGTCTCTTTAACGTAACCGCAGAGGCCAGAGACTCGTTGTATCGCTAATACGTGCTTTGTAGTAAAGAATTATAAAAGTAATACCACTATGCGTGATTTATTAAATCAAAGAACTCTAAAATTATATAATACCGTGTGTTTAGAGTTCTATTGTTTTATGGACACCTAATTAGTCGCTAGATGTCGTTTAGATCACACAAGTCACCCATTGTACACACCATCGACAACAAAATATATACATCTGACGTGAAGAGTAACAGTTACCATATAATCGTTGGTATATGAACACAGCTGGGAATTTGTGAACGGTGTAAACGAAAATTCGAGTTCCTTGGAAATAGGATTTGTTCGATGTTTACTTTCAAAGCTATTGTACCGCGATATTTATTTAAGCGCTTACGTTAAATACGAATAAATATACAGCTTTGATAATTTCCTACTGCGAGTATATACAACGCGCAAACAATATTAATTATAGTGGTATAATTAAGGTAAATACATACACCTAATTACGTTTCTATCGCAACGAATGTCAACACTAATTTTGCCGAAAGCAACTGCTGGCTTGGATAACAACCAGAATAAAAATTTTCCTACCTGTCATTTCCTTTAATTCGGTAATTTTTATACTGAACATACAACTACCTAAATTTCGAATTTTCAATAAAACCCAATTTGTTATCCTCATTTTACTTCGCGAATTTCTTTATAATATACAGGGTGGTTCAAGGAATTCACATCTCACGAATATTTCTTTAAAAAAGGGTGCATTGTTCGAAAAAATTCTTCGAAAAGAACGTATTAGCTCGACATATATTAGTTCGAAATAGTTAATTTAGAATACTTCCTAGAATAAATTTATTTCTTGCGAATTTTCTATGCCTAATATCAAGTCAGAAATTGAACACTGCCATAGGCGTAATCACAGAACAGTATTGTCTACGAAACATGTATCTATTATATCTAATCTATCTCTAAATCCATTTCTTCTAATATTCTGACCACTAATGTTAGTTTCATTACTCGCAGAAATCAACAAAACAATTATTAAAATATTGAAAGTGAACCTACAGTTTCAATGTCAAATAAAATCCTCCGCATCAAAACTAGTAAAAAAAAAAAATCCCACGACACCTGACCTTGAATATCGAAACAAATGAATTTATCCCCGCATTCCGAGGTTCGGATCGATCCCGAATCGAACGGTCATGGAGGATGGAAAAACACGATCTGTCCTCGATCCTCGATCCTTGGACGCGACATCTGCATAAAGGAGAACGAAGCAACGCGGTGAGACTTTTTACATTGATCGATCGGCCGGTCGCGAAGGCTCGATAAGGATCGAGAAGTCCCGGAGATCGTTCGCGTTTTTCGTTATTCGCATAAATCCGATCCATCACGCGGCGCGAGTGCGACTTCAGGCCGAAAGCTTTTTCGGCCGGCGGTGCAGGACGGTTTTAAAGTGTTTCCAAGTGTTTCGGCTGAAAGAGCCGCGGGACGCCGATGTACCGCTGCGAGCTACACGACATCCCGCGGTTCTTTAAGGCGAAACTCACTGACAACAGCGACGGGGAACGTGTCAAAGTAGTTATAGAACAAGCCCCGTTGCTCTGGTCCTCGGAGCCAACCCTGGCAAGAGGCTTAGGCCCACCCTGTCGTCCCGGTTCCCTCAAGACTACCTGGCAGAGCGCTATTTTATCCGCGGATACGTGTCAACCGGATACCCCAACGATTTATGCGGTGTATCAACGATTTCTCGATGCCTCTTCGAGACCATATTTAACGCGCCTTTAACCTCCCTCTTCTTCTCTTTCTCTCCATTTTCTTTCTCGGTCCTTTCTTCTCTCGTTCTATCTCGTTCGTGACTCTTTCTTTCGCACCTCTTGCTCTCTTTGCCCCTTTTTCCTGCACCTTTCGAGCGCCAACCCTTCATGGCACACGTAATTTCGCGAAACTTGCACACTCGCGTGCACGTGCCTGCAAGTTCACGCGTGCACGTCAGATCGGAGGCGTTCGATCGCTGGCCCGGGGATCGAGCTGAAAGCGGAGCCGTTGTTGCGTTTTAACCCTTTAATGGATAGGAACACGACGGTTTGTTACGTTGTTTGTTGCACGGACGGGATATGCTGGCCTGGATTTTCGGGACTCTCGGCCGAACCACGCGCTGCACGGCGAATCCACGGTGTTATTCCATGTTTCGCGAATATAGCTTCCGCGAGTGATGTGTATTTTTTAAATTATTTTTCCAATAAGTCCGTTCTTATTCGCGAAATTACAAGCGAAAATGGCCGTGGAATATTCTACCGTCGTTTCGTATGCGAGGTACACCTTGGTCGTCGAATTTTTATTATTTTTAACGATTCGCGAATATTCCTTTTCGCACACGAGATTACGCGTAGAATGGAATTTTTTAAAGATCTCGAGTAGAAAAATTTCGCTACCTTTTACCACGTTCTACGATTTTCTTATCCTTACTGCATTCCAAAACGATCTTCGTTATTTTTAACTAATGGCGATTCTTAATGTACACGATGTAGAATTAGATTAATCCCTGCTGAACTCTGTCAACTCAACTCGCCTAACTTCGACGGAAGATGCCTCTTTTTATAGTTATTGGGATTATGGGGTCTAATAGTAAAATAGCTACGGTATGTATCTATTCTCTATTTTAGTCTTTTATTTCTCAAGAAAGGTATACATTTTTCCTGGTACTTCTCCTGAGAAATTGACAGACTCCTGAGAGAGGGTACGTGACATGGACCCTAATTCTTATCGAATGTTTATATAAACAATTTGTTCTAGGAATTTATATTTTATATCCTAGATTAATTTTTGTCTACAATTAAACTTATTTTTCTAACACTTGGGAAGAGGATCCTTAACCCTTTCACTCCTGCAGACATTGTATGACGTCAAACTGCAAGATGACTGCTGGATTGCGGACGTGTTACAACATCCATGGATTTCAAAGCTGTCAGAGCTTAGAAAATTCTTTCTGAACGCTTAAAATGCACGATATTATATTTTGATTAAGTTTTTATTAGATTTAAACAAAAATAAAATTTGCCAAATTAATTCAGGATAGGACGTTTGCTACTCTCTTTGGAATTCAGGAGTGAAAAGGTTAAATTTCATCGGATACTTTGGAATATCGAATAGGGGGGCCTAAGATTGGAAGATTTTGAAACTTATTGGGATTATAGGGTTTAATCTAGGGTTTCTCCTAGTGCTTCTCTTGAGAGACTGACCGACTCCTGAGGGATTGTCAAGGGGGTACGTGACACATTCGCCTAACCCCCCAATTTTTATCGAACGTTTATGTAATGTTTATATAAACATTCGTTCTAGGAATTTATATCTTATAAACTATTTATTCATATCTTATATCCTAGATTGATTTTTGTCTGCAATTAAACTTATCTTCTCAACATCCTTTTTGATACCTATCTTGATATATAGTAAGTTTCATGGATCTTAGTATTACCATCTTTTAAATATTCTGTTGGGGTTATGAGTTTTAACCCTTTGCACTCGACGACTTTTTCGTTACAGGAAAATAGTAATTTGAAGACTTTCTGTCATAGAGTCGGCGATATTTTTAAAATGGTAAATGAGAAATTATATGCAAATTAAGACGTAGAATTATTTTCCTTCGATATTCCACACATCGTTAAGTAATTTTAAATTTGATATATTAATTAACGTCGATCTTTAGAATCTTATTAAATGGTGACTGAGAGTCACCTCTCGAATGCAAAGGGTTAATTGTAAAATAACTGCGAAATGTATATATTCTCTTTTAAAGATGCATATATTCTCTTCCCTATTAAATTTCATCGGATACTTTGGAATATTGAAATGGGGAGGCCTAAGATTGGAAGATTTTGCAACTTATTGAGATTATGGAGTCTAATAGTAAAATAACTACAATATATATATTCTCTATTTTAGTCTTTTATTTCTGAAGGAAGGTATATGTTTCTCCTAGTGCTTCTCTTGAGAGGCTGACCAAGTCCTGAGAGACTGTCAAGAGAGTACGTGACACGATTCGCCTAACCCCCCGATTCTTATCGAATGTTTAATAATTTACATCTTATAAATTATTTACTCGTATCCTATATCCTAGATTAATTTTTGTCTACACTTAGCTAAACTTATCTTTTCAACGCGCCTTTATTCGAAATTACACGCGAAAACGAAGTCGATGACGAACGTTGACCGAAGTACGAAAATTCGACGATCATCGTCGGTTCGGTGAGGATCGGCGAGCCATGAAAGAGCTTAACGAGTACGATTATGAGATCGATTTAATTCACGATTGAATATCGAATGTGATAGAATGCATCGGTCAAAATCGACGGGTCCATCGGTTCGGCCGTGGCAGCCAACAATAATGATAACGACGAAGATGACTATGGCAGTCGCGATGATTAACGACCAGTGCCTGACGCCCGATTCGCTTCGATTTGTCTTCGTATCGGCCTCGGGTAAACTATCCTTTAATCGCTTCGCCACTTTCGGGCCCGGATAATGAATTTATCACGGCAATCGGGAAGACTTTTCGGCAGAGAATCGGCCCTAACTTGATCCTGATAGATGATATCCGAGGGTATAAAGACGTCCGCGAAAATGTATCGATCACCACGCGAAATATCGCCGCCGGGGGTTGTAATTCTGCGAAATGGTAATTCTCATTGCGCGGGACATTCGTTTCGCTTTATCAGTTTTGGAAATTTTATTCCAACCCGTGAAACTTTATCTCGTCCTATTTTTAACTCGGCTGCCGCTTTGAATTTCCAAGAGACGATTCGTTTCTTCCCTTAACTTCCCCATGGCCGGCAGTATTTCACCGGGTTCGGCCATAAAGTATTTTAAATCCATGTAATTCTCCATCGATCTACACCCGATAACGGTGCTGGAACGCGCGTTAAAAAATGGCCCCCGGTCCGGCATCGACTGTAAACCGCGCTCATATTGTCTGCGCATGATGATATCGATCATTTCGGCTAGCAGCCAGTTCCTATTGTGGGTATCAATCAGTCACAGCGTGGACGTTTATTGTAACATTAAGACGCAACGGGTCGTAGAAAAAAGAAAGAGGCAGAGGGAGGAAATAAAAGGAGGAAGAGAGAAGCAGGACGAGAGAAAAAACGGCATAATTTATTTTACAAGTGCCGTGTCCTCCATTGCGGCCATTAAATTTGATGGGGCAGAGTTCCGGAATGCCGTCCATGGCTAGAGAGATCCATGCTAGACGTATGCTAGATGTCTCTCGAAGAATTGCTCGATTCGTGTACTACTCGTGGCTAAAATATTCGAAACACAAGAAAGACTTGTACCGATTATGCAACCGATCCTGGTTTCACGTGTTCCACGAGGCTAACGATCTTTTCGTTCGAGTGAATCGACCGGATCCGAGAACCACCAGCCTTTCGTTTCGATCTTTTCGACGGTGCACCCTCTCACGGGAAAATTCGACGCTCGTGATTCCCCGGTAATCGAAAAGGCCGTTAAAGTGCGCGAAATGAAATCATATTGTAAATATTTTCCCGTTGCCCGATGAAAATTTCCATGCGCCACGGCGGCCGTTGCCGCGACGTGTTCCGGCGATTAACTAAAGCACCCCCGTTTTTCGCGTTATTAAAAAAAATAACCAGACAACGCGGGGTAGGATGGCCGGATGAAAGCCATATTGAAACGACACTTGTCCGCCGCTTTCGACGTGCGTACGCGTAATATCGATTATATATATTATAAAATAAACAACGGCCGTTTTTAAACGGCACGCGAGTCCTGCACGGGGGGTTGAAAACTGGCGCTCGTCCCGGAGAAATTTCAGTCACGCGACCGGCATGGGGTCGATAAATGACACTAATGCAACAACAAAGAAGGCACAAGAGTGCATATGGCGGTTTCGGTGTTTATTCACGGCGGTGATAGCGTACCGGACAAAAAGGAGAAAAAGAGGGAGGAAGAGGAGCAGCCGGAGAGAGCGACGAAACGATCCACGCTGAGTGTGCCGTTAATAATATCCAGTAGGCCACAATGGCCACCATGTGGCAGGTTGTTTCGCGGTAGACTGAATGAGGCTGATTAAATTGAAGGGTCAGAGGGAGAAAGGGACCAGACTAGGGCGTGCTTCGTCATGAAGGGTTGTTACTTGTTTAACATTTGCGAGCGCTGCTTGAGATCCAGGACCGTAAACGCGGAGTGCTTCGACCATTAGGGACAATTATCCGCTGATGTCGCGAGATAAAAGTCTCTTGCATAAACGGCGCGGCCTGTGAACCCTGCTCACCCCTGGGAACGATCGTTCTCCTTTTCCACCACGCGCCATTTCCTATTTTTCTGATCAAATTTATTTTACGCTTCGTTCTGTTTGAATATATACATACTGTACTAATAACGACATCTATTATATAATAGGTAAATCTGTTTGTATATTGCCACGTGGTTCCTGTGTAAAGTTAATTGTAGGTGAAATAAAATATATTTTCTTTGATAAATTAAATATCACGAGTTCTAACATTTTTCATAACTGGTTTATGCATTTTTCTCTCACTGGGTGACCGATTTTGGATTTAAAAAAATAGGATTAATCGCAATAACGTGTATAATAGAAACGAATTAATGTGTATATATTTTTCAATATTATAGCTACCATTTTAAATTTTTGCGATTTTTCTTTTAATATAGGTATAATCAATTTTTCAATATCTCGTGGTATTCTATTTTTCCTAATTTTTTAAATTTGATTAGTCATGGTAGCTTTAGTATTGAATATAAGAAGTTCAACATCGACCAAGTACCCCCTGCTAAAATTCCTCTAAATTCTCCAAATTTTCCCAAATTTTTGTCGATGAATAACCCGTCACACTCGTCACGATAAATAAACCCTACTCCAATTTTCGTAATCCCCAAAACCAGACGAAACGACGAGATAACTCGCGATCTCGACTCTCAAACGTATGCAAAACCAAGGTAAAAGAGGCTCTTGCGTGCAGGATAGCCAATAAACGATTCTATCCTAAGAATTTCGTGCGTCTCCATGTGCCACACTCGACTTTCTCTGGCGATGCACAATGACCAGGGCAGAAACAAAAAAGACGTCCAATTTCAAGCACCAGCCGGCGTACAAAGGCTAACGATCACGGATCCGTGGCTGGTCTCCATAGAAATTCAAAACGTCCCGTGCACCGGCGTGGTTCCAGGTGACGAAAGCGCTCCGTGGACCGTTAGTCGCGTTTGTTCGTCCCGCGGTTATTCATTATCGCGCGGCGCACGTCGCGGCGGTAAGTAGAGCGTAGGGGATCCGCCATGGCGGAGAGGGACACCTTAAAAATAAAGGATGAGCCGCGGAATGGGCATTGTGAATATTCTTTTCAGGCGGGAATTGGCCCCGGCGTCGTCACGACTCGTTTGCCACGAATGTCGTCCAAATGTTGCCGCGTGACAAAACGCCGGGACTTTCTTAAGTCCGCGGCGTTTTGTCACGCTTCATACGTATCCCTCGACGAACAAAAGGGTGGCCGGGGGCCGCGGAATACGCCACCAGCCGTAAGGACGCGACGTTTACCAAAGAAATACTCTCGCATCCGTCACACCGTGTGCCAAAGCTGCGCTTTAAAACCGGCAAAAAGGAGGAAAATAAGAGGCGACGAACGGGTACCAGGATAACAGGGGGACGGATAAATGGAGAGGGTACGTCTTTCGGCTCGATGAGCCTCATTGTCATTGAGCCTGATATTTCTGGTCCGTTTCGAACCGATTTCCTCGAGGCACCGTACCCTCAGCTTCGTGCATGAAGGTATGGAAATTAGGTGACGAAGGTCTCTAGTATTCTACGAGAACGTGCGTGGGAATCGTGAGTTCAAGGAGGTGTTCCATTAATCTAGGCTAAAAAGAAGCATTTCCTGGAATTTTTTAATATTTAAGTTCGATAATAGTATTTCTACTAATACTACTATATAGAATAGAAATAGTAAAAATTGTAGGAATTATATATACAAGGAGATTTAGAAAAGGGCTGCGACTTTCAAGATGGCGACTCTTTTCTTTACCCTATCGATTTTAATAAGAGATATAAAAGCTCGTCGAATCTGAAAATCCGTAATTGCGACGAGAAGCTGTTGCGTAACTGCAAAAGAAATATTACAGCGAAAGATAATTTCGAAACTCCCATCGCCATTGTCGATATTCTTTTATTCGAACAATTTCCCTGGGATACTTCATTACGTATTCTATATGGGGTTGAATAGCCAAGTAAGAATACGGCGATACAAAACGTTTATGTCTGCTATACCTCGGCATTTCCTCCCTCTCGACTTTTTCCTCTCCGATAGGAACGAGTTCGATCGGGGAACGATTGAACGGAGTTTAACGAGATGCACTGGAATTCCACGTGTGAGTCAAAGCAAACACGGGGTGGATTCGCCCGGTCGTCAGCGTTAAGGTATTTCCTCGAGCTCGAGCACGTTATGTACCTTTGGAATTAACGATGCACTAGCCACCATCTTGCGTCTCCAAATCATCGTCAGACATCCTACACCGAGTCAACCCTTGAACCCCGAAATTCCACGCGACGCGCCGCGCATATTCGCAACCTAAGGCGATACATATCGCGTAACTAGCAAGGTGATCGAAGCGATCGGTGAAAAAAGATTGGCAAACATGGCGAAACGACTGCGAAGACGAAAAATGGGGGGTAAAAAAGGGCCGCACGTGCGACGAGTGTCTGGCAGATCGTCTCGTGAGGTTGCAGCGGAATATCGTGCTCGTGCAGACGCGAAATCCGATGCGACGCGAGCAGGAGACACGTGGAATTCCGGAATGCGAGCGATCGGTTCGCATCTACGCCCCTGATCCCGGTCCCGATGCAGTCTGCGCTTGATCGAGTGGCGTTTAAGGGACGGCGATTACTCGCGGAGGGTAAAAAGGGCGGCAGATGGGGAAGCAATCGGTTCTGCCGGCCGTATGTCAGATGTTCATGCAGATGAGACCTTACGAGGCCGCGTATAATGCGGCTAATACTCGCGGTAAACAGCGCGAATCGCTTAGCGAAGCCGCTTACTGCCGGGACCAGCTCGCGATTGCCCTGAAGAGGTTTCAGGGACGAAAGAGGGAAAAGGAGGGACCCGTTTAATGCCGCGCACGATACTTCGGGAACGTGGTGGCTTTCGTAGCCAATTAGACGCCTCGACGCTCATTAATAGTCGGCGGCGCGCGTCCGCGTCGCGTGCGGTGTATTAATTGTAATTAAACCGGGCTCCGCGGCGAGGAATCGCGACGAACGCGCGCTGCTCACTTTAACGACGCACTTATTGCGCCCGTGAGTCGAATCCGTGATCCACCGCGATTTTCTTCCACTTTGTTTGTTTCGACTTCCCCACCCCTGACCATTCACAATGGGCCCTGTATTTTTAGACCATCGGTGGCCGAGGTTATTCCACGCGAGTAGCCGCGTCGCGACGCGTCCTTCGCTCCCGAGCAAACGAACAGAGGTATCGCGAGGTTCGAAAATTCGAAGCGAGTTCGGAGGGAAAAATTGAGAACTTAACCCTTTCACTCCTGCAGACGTTGTGTGACGAGGGAGTGTAGAGAAGAAAGACACCCTTTCACTCCTGCAAACGTTGTGTGACGTCACGCTACGACATGACGTGATGCAACGTCCGTGGATTTCAAAGCTGTCGGAGGTTGGAAAATTCTGTCTGAGCACAATCCAATTGTTCTGACGTGTTCTGCCATCTTTTAGGATGAGAGAGAAATTTTTTTCAATACAATCCCTGCATTATTCTGCCCTTTGTCAAAAAAATTGTGAGACTACGTATCTCTGTGCGCACGTGGCCCGAGAATTTTCGTTTACTGCCAGGGTTTGCAAAAATGGCGCTCAGTGATAAATATTTACTGCCTAGTATAATATTTAAAATACTAAATTTATAACACATGATAATAAACAAAGAAATTTGCATAATGTTGCAGATGGCCTGTATGGACAACCCTGAAAATCGTGAGTCGTGTGTGGTATTTTCTTAGCGTGAAGAAATAAAATATTTAGTGACTTCTGAACTTCTGTATTCGTCTTTATCTTTTATATAAATAAAAATAAAATTTGTTAAATTAATTCAGGACAGGGCGTTTGCTACTCTCTTCATAATTTAAGAGTGAAAAGGTTAAGGGCTCGCTTTCTTTCGAACCGTTCGATTCGATTTTGGAAACCATTTGATGGAATTTTCGCGAGGAAGTGAACTAGGAATTCTAATCTCTCTCAATTTGTTTTCCATTTATATGTATTTAGCGACATCTTGCGTTCGATATCAAAATAAACTAACGTCCATGCAATCTTGTAAGTGAGCACCGAGTAAACAGACGTGGCTGTATGAGCTTCCTGAATATCTTGTATAATCTGTGGCTTCCGTTGAAATTATAATAACAGGAACAAAGAAAGGAGAGAAGTCCGGTTGAATAATTTATATAATAACAGCACACGCGTGTTTATCCTCGGTACAAGCGAATTATCGGAGATCGAGTGCGATGACTTCTATGTACACCTATATACAAGCTACCCCTGCCTGTACATATCGCTTTAGAATTACATACGTCGTCGAAATTATCGCTGTGATTAAAAGATGTGCTACAAAATTTGTATAAACGAAGGAATCAAAACCTATCGAATTCCTATAGCCATTTCAATTTTTATAGGTTTTTGATCGAGATATTCGATTGTATCGATATTTTCGACTAATATCGTGGTGAGCTAAAAAATTTACATAAACGAAGAAATCAGAACCTATTCGATTGTTACTATAGCCATTTTAACTTTCCTATAGGTTTTGACTGAATAATTTAATCGTATCGACATTTTCGATTAATATCACGGTGAGCTAAAAATGGAGGGATCAAAACCTATCGAATTCCTATCGCCATTTCAATTTCTATAGATTTTTGATCGAGATATTCGATTGTATCGATATTTTCGACTAATATCGTGGTGAGCTAAAAATTCACATTAATGAAGGGATCAAAACCTATCGAATTGCTATAGCAATTTCAATTTCTATACTAACTATAGCTGTTTGATTTTCATTTCGAGTTACTCGAATATTCGAGCAACCCCGACATCTCTGTACGCGATGAAGACTCGAACAGAGATTAACCTCTGGAGGAAATTTAAGTACTCCGTAGAATCTACCCCGTAGATTTATTTCGTCCCGAGTTCAAGCACGACCTGAGAGAATAAAACGGACATCATCGTGAACAAATATTCCCGGGTGTATGAAATGACCGAGCTGAACTCGCAGCTGCGACTCTTTTATACGTGTTCGTCCTTTTTCGAAAAAATAAGACGTAATTATCTTTCCGTTGGTAAATTCGTTCCCGAAGATGTTCAACGCGGCTACGGTGTTTAACTTCGTAATAGAGAAGGAGAATTTTCTGCCGGCACTTTTTCGCCTCGCACGTCACACCGGTAATTACGAAGCTGCTGTTTAAGAAGAATCAAGATAAATTCTACAAACGTCTAGAACGCGACCGAAGCTCGCCATAGGAGCCGCTCATAACGAGCGAAAGATACTCGGTTGTGGTAATTGATATTTGTTGCTACGTACGTTGTGTGCGCAAGAAACGTCAACACTGGCCTCGGTTTCGCGTCTACCTTTAGCAAAACTGTTCCGACCGCGTCGCGGTTATGGCCGGCAGTTTGCGGTCTGCCGGGGGACGTTCGTAAACGATGAACGATAAGGCGATTTCTATGGGGTCCTTTTTTACCGGCGTTCCGCGTCTTTTTGAATTCCTAGGAGACGATGGAACGGCGAAGCGACCGGGGCAAAAGGGAGAAAAAAGACGCGATAACGTCTTATTGCCCGCGGCTGCGACTTTTCCCATTCGCCGGCCACGAAAATTAATTGTTGCACATTCTTCTTTGAATATCGTCGTCGTTTATCTTTTCTATAACGACGCTCCGGGTTCGCGTACACCGTTGCTCGGTACTGCGTGTATTCCCCGGATATTAGCGCTTTTCTTGCAAAAATTAATTAATACGGTAGACGTGCGTCGTATACTTCGCGTATAGATTCGCGTGTGATTTTATTTTCTCCTTATAAGATTGTCTAATATAATAAACATTATGTTTTACGAGCTTCCTAGGTATCGTAAGCGAACACCTCGGGAAACGGGCGATTTGCGAGTTATCTATTAAAATTAACACGTATATTAACTATTATTATATTATGGAATTACATTATATTTTATTTTCTATGGGGACCCTTCGTTTTCTTTGTCGTGCGTTTAAACTGAACGAAAAGACAGTAATTCTAATATTAAAAGAAAAAGAAAATTCACGCGTGAATATGATTAGGCCAATCACAATCATCCGATTTCCAAGCTCCAAACGAATTAAATTATATTTTCTTTTCTATAGGGACCCTTCGTTTTCTTTGTCATGCGTTTCAACTGATCGAAAAGACAGTAATTCTAATATTAAAAGAAAAAGAAAATTCACGCGTGCATACGATTAGGCCAATCACAACCACCCGACTTCCGAACTCCAAACGAATTATATTAGGTTGGTAGAAAGATAATTTCGTTTTACTTCTTTTCCATTTCTAATTAAATGACTTAAATAAAACGAAGATCATCACTACATATAAAATCTTTAATATTAAAATATAGAGCGGAGTCAGCGCTTTCGAACGATACATAACATAACCACATGTAAAAAATAATTTATTCCAATATCAAACTGCAGCAAAAATGGAAAATAGAAAAAACGAAATTATTTTTCTACCAACCTAATATTATATTTTCTTTCTTATAGGAACTGTTCATTTTCTTTGTCATGAGTTTCAACTGAACGAAAAGACAGTAATTCTAATATTGAAAAAATATAAAATTCACGCGTGCATACGATTAGGCCAATAACAACTGCCCGACTTCCTAGCTCCAACTGTATTATAGGTTATTTGAATAAATAAGCGTTTACTATGATCGCGCGTCTAAATTCTTAAGCTAAGTCCGAAGCAAAGGAAGTCCTCGAGTCCATGTAAGTCTTTGTAATCGGTTTTTCTCTTTTTCTCTCCTTTCCACTCGAGAATTAACTCGCCAGTTATGCTCTCGACATTTAATTAGCCGACCGACGTCTTTGTTTCTAACCGTGAATTTGCTACGTTCCTGCAGCTACCCTGCCGATATAATAACGTCAATTACAACCCCCGTAGCATCGACAACGTTTGTTTGCAAAGAGACGACAGTCATTCTAACGCTGTCAACACACGCGGTCGGTGCATTGAAAATTACCAGGACGTCGCGAATATGTAACGCATCATTATGTTGGTATTGGTGCACGCGTACGCGCTGCTCCCGCCAAGTGTATCGGAAACAATAGCAACCGCACGAACGAGTGAATATGATGCGCGTATCTGAGCTACTGGGCCACTGGTTACAAGCTTGATCGATTATTTCGAACAAGGAACACCGGGTGAACAGGGCTGGTTACGTGTAACGCGACGAAATTTAATAAATTTCCAATAATGGAAGCGACGCTCGCGAAATTCGAGCCCATCGATTCCTCCACGTCGCGTCGATTTCGTTCCGATTATTTAACCATACGGGTCCCGATTTTCCCTATTTTTTCCGTTCACTGCGAATCCTCTTCCGCTTCGTTATCCATAACTCGACACCGGAACGGTGCCGGAAAGACTCGAGCCATCGCGGGAGCGTAACGTAATTAACAGCTTTTCCCGCGAATGGCGACCGACAGTCCGCTAAACCAAATTTCGCGGACGTGCTTTGCCACGTGTCGAGTTTCCGTCGATAAAAAGGAGAAAAACCCGGGACAAAAGAGCGCGGAGAAATACGTATGCGTTTAAAATCGAAGACCGGAAGCACTCCGTCCGCCATTTATCTTGCCCGCACGAAGCGTGCTCTCTCGGCGACAATGCTTCGCTTCGAGATCACAAATTCCTACTGTATACAGACTAGAGGATCCACGTGGATTTCGCCGATCGTTTTTCGGCACAATGGTCTCCGAAGATCGCGCGAACGGATACCTGTGCGTGACCGCAGAGATCGGAGAAGAAGGCACAGAGGAGAACACGCCATGTTAGGCAGTGGAAGCGAGAGGGAGAGAAGGTCTTTGAGAAAATCGTGGGTCGGCTTTGGAAAAAGTCAGCTCGGGGCATGAGGCTGGGCACAAAGGCTCGCGCGATCCGATCGACGCCAATATTTTGACAATGCACCGGCCATCGAGACTGGGGTGGAGAGGACGCATCTAACCGTGGAATTCCCTAGTGGGGTGGCGACGCTGATGGCGCCCCTATAGAAAGCACCGGCGTGTCGCTGCTTGAATGAAACCGCTTGGCGAAGGGTAGGTGACTAAGGCGACGACGACACCCCGATGTCGCTGGTGGTTGTGCGGTGTGCTGCTTTTATTGTCCGAAATCCACAAAGTATCGGGCTCAATACCGAACGCAATCTGGCAAATGTCTGCCTGGCCAACTGCACCTTCTTGCCACCGCGCGGCGCTGCCTGTCTTCCATGAATGGCTTGTTGCCGTTGTTTATGTAATCCCATTATTCCATACTCTGCCCGTTAAGAAAGCCTCAGCGATGCTCATCCAGGTGAAACCGACGCGAGACCAGGTCGCTCAGGACTTCCTCCTTTCTCGCCTCGACATGAGCACACGAGGCTTTTCGACTTTTGACTCGTAGCTGGATTTAGGCGTTTGTATGGGATAAATGATGACGCTCGAGACAAGATTTTTGGTTGAATCTTGGGTGAATGGCTTGGAGAAAAATTACTTTTATTTATGGGGGTAAGAAGAGCGATGTTTCTTCGTCGAGCTTCAACGTGCGATTTATAGTAATCAGGATAATTAGGAAGGGGAACAAGGACCGAAGAATTGCAAACGTTCGAAAGATTACGCCTATTTAGGAGTATTAAGTATATATTATGCACTATACAAACGCGTGGATAATTTATTATCACCTATACTATTTCCACCAATTTTTCGACAATGTAGGAGAATATTTAACGAAGAAGAATTTTGATTTTATGAGCTTCGAGAATTTTGTATTCAATTAATGAGGGATTGGAACAAGTAGCGAGGACATCTTTATGCTAACACCGGTGTTCGAATTACTATTACTATCTAAAACTGGAAGAACCCTTCTAGTTACAAGAATGATGTTTCTTCGTCAAGCTTCAATGTGCGACTTATAGTAATCAGGATAATTAGTAGGGAGGAACGAAGATCATTGCAAACATCCGAAAAATTACCCCTATTTAGGACTATTAAGAATATATTATGGACTATACAAACACGTAGATAATTTATTATTATATATACTATTTCCACTAATTCCTCTACAATAGGGTAGAATTTTAATCAAAAAAGAATTTTGATTCTTTGAGCTTCGAAAATTTGTTACTCTTTACAAATAGCGAAGACATATTTATATATTCGAATTACTATCAGTACCTAAAACTAGAAGAACCCTATTGTATTAATTAATCATACCATCCCTTAAACTCCGATTCCCGTTTACCTGTCTCAGCCTACAGATTTTCAGCTAATTAAAGCTACATTAATATTAAGGGAGCGAAACACGGAATTGCCGGTTGGTTTCGTTACTGATTCCAATTAGGAAGTGCAAACATGCCCTCCTCCGTGATGAAAATGGAACTTGGAATAGCACCTCCGATAGCAGCGAGGCTTAACAAACGTAAGATAATGCCAGGAAACGTCGAGACTCCGGCGCGAGGTCGCGGATGAACCTACGTGTAACACCTTTCCATCCATGATCCCTCCACTCAGCCATATAATTACACGAACCTCCCTTTTCGCGTTAATAACGATCCACGCGAGTCCCGCTATTAAATTACAGATTTTTGTCACGGTCCAGCGAGCAGGCGAGCTTGAGAAACTCTGGTCAGGTATGCCAGGAAAATATATAAACAGGGTTCCCACAAAACGCAGAAGTCCATCGGTTGACAGGCAGCAGGGTGCGCGTTGGTTCATTGTTGCCTCATTGTTGCGGATTCCTTCACCTTTATACCCGTATCTCCGGCTATCTCCTTCGTTTCTCGCACTCCGAGAGTCTCCAAACGTTACCGACAGAGAGAACAGAGGGACCCTGAGAGTGGAAGGACGTCGAATTTAGCTCTCATTGTGAGCAGCTCCGGACACCCCCACTGCGATGGAAATGCCCTCGAAAGTAAATAAAAAGGAGAAATAGGGAGGGAAAAAAGGGATAAACGAAAGGGACGAAGAGGGAGTGTAGAGAGGAGAGACACGGAAGGCAAGAGTTGGGAAAAAAGAGGTGTAGCCCTTCCGTTCGTTGAAACGTGTCCCGAAAGGGAGCACCGTGTCCGAGACGAATCGTTCGACTCGAAATCCCCGGTGTTCCAGAGAGGAAACGGTTATGTCTACTATTAGACGACCACGTGTACAGTGAGCACCCACTGTGACGCGAGCAACACCGAGTGCCGAGGAAGATCCGCGTATGAGACTCAACCCTTGATCGCAGGGTAAATTGGAGGATAATGAAGGAAGACTGCTCTCATCTTTGATAGAGAAGAACAAGGGAACCGTACTCCTTTTGTGAGCGTGCTTTCAGCCGAGCTCTCGCTCCTCGTGGTAGCTAATGTTCTCCTGATTGGATGTTCCTGACGTGAAAGAAGGCAGCTCGCGTTGGCAGTTACCTTTTTCTCAACGAAGGTGTTTGGCTTCGAGTGTCTTGGAAAGTCCTCACGGTTTGTTAGCATTGTAAATATTTTTTACCACTCTGGTCCAAGTCGAAGATCCTAAAGAGACGATTCTGAGACGCTTACTTCCCGTTGTATTTATTCATATCGCGACATTTCTCAGTGGACAGAATGTAATAAGATCCAATTTGTAATTAATAGGTCTGTATACTAATTAGAGATCTTGGACTCGGATAATGAAGTACCGTTCGTCCAGCAAGAGGAATTACAATAATTTCTAGCATCCAAATCTTAGGTTAGCTCTCTAATAAATAGCATGGAACTGTTAGGGATCCATTAACTATACATTCGAAGCTTGTTACGCTGATACAGAAATTCCCATCATAGGTGGCCTCTCTAATCTCCTATATTTCTTCAACTCGGATATATCGAATTTAAATTTTCTCTGTCATTAACGTTCAGTCGTTAACGATCTGTCACAACCTTTCTCCACTCGACACAGAATTTTATCGAAAATTCGGGGATCAGAAACTGAGCGAAAAATGCGATTATTCTGAGACAGAGCGGGAATTCTTCTGGAATTCGTATTGTTTGGGTGTTTAAGATGTACTCCAGAGTTGGTACGTTTCACGATGTATTTTACAAAGCATATGGAGTTGCCGTGTACGGCTGCGACGTTTTTCTAGACCAGTCGTAGCCCCGCGACGTCGTGATACTTTCATGAAAGAGAATTTGGGAAGAACGCGAGGAAAAAGGGAATACCGAAACACGTTCGGCATCATGACGGTGTATCTCGAAGCGTTTGTCTGCGAATACGAGTAAGTAGCACCCACTCAATATTTCAACCTTTCAAGGCCATCGCCGGTAGCAGAAGACAGTTTCCAAGGTAGTATTGAGTGTCAGTGTCATCCTAGAACCCTGGCGTAGCTAGCTACCTGCAATGTTGGCGAAACTTTCCAGGCGAGGAAGAAAGGGCATTGTTTACACTTGAAAGCCTTGAAATTCATAGGCGCAACGAGGTACTAAAAGAATCCATTATAATCGCTGCCCTTTGCTAAAAAGCAACTGTCCCACCCCAGGAGTGGATGAACGTAAATTCTCGTCCCTTGGAGCTAATTTTAAACGATTACGTCCTGTCCAGTGACAAAGGATTTTCAGAAATTTCTTGCCAATGAATCGACCAATTTCCCCGATATGGTGAGCTAATTATCTATTCTTAATGGTATCGGGGGAAGGCATCTACGTTAGTCACCGAGCTTCTTGGAATGGACAATAGGCTTGTTACGTCGAAATGGAGATTATGTAACGAGAGTGACACAATGGCAAGAATTTTGGGCACGACGGAATATTTTCATGGTTGTCTATCGAGTTTGAGTTTGAAAGAACGAAATATACCAGTTGAGTGAAAGCGTATCAACCCTAACCACAATTTCGAATCTTTTGATGATCAATTTTTGTCAGCAATAATGACACTAGGTATCAAACTAGGTATTCTTAAAAAGTTAACCGAGACTTTAATTATTAACACTAGATTTACGGACCGAGTCAATTTGACTCATTAAAAATTTGATTAGTATATATATATGTATAACTTAAATATTAGTTTTAAAAAACATATGTTGGTTTTTAGTTATTTAATGAAACATATGTAAATGTTGATTCCTGTGCCCCACAGACCCCTTCATTTCGCATTATCGAATATGGTATACCTATTTTTACGGTTGTGTGCCAATTTGACTCATAAAATGATTTAACAGTCAATGAATTTTTTAATAATAATTCTTGCATTTAATATTTCCTTTTCAAAAAATTTCAATTTTCTTGTACGAGTCAAATTGGCTTACTTCGGTAAAAATACGAATATAATCTAGTATTAAAATAAAATGTTCTTACGAAGCAAAATTGAAATCTCGAATGTGAGAAAAGAAAATGGCGAATCCGGGGAGTTTAAAAAATTGCGAAGATCTCTAAATGTTACAAACTTCTGGATTTAAATATCGGAAATTCTGAAATTTTTATAGCCAGATATTTGCAGTTTTTATAATGCAATCTCGAGGTTCCTTCTTCAACGGAGAAACGTCGACGACGACGTTTCTACGCCGGAAGTGTCGTCCCCCGTGGCCGTTTAAGGTCGTTTCGCAATCCCACGAGGCCCCAAAGTGAGGCTCTCTCCCCTTTGAGCAGTTTACGGCATCGATCTCGAACGGTGGAAATATTTATTCGCCGTTAGAAAATCCCGGGTACACTTGGTGTGGCCGGGTCTGTTGGTACACAACGCCAATGGAGTTTGTTGTGACGCACAATGTTTCCCTTCCCTTTCTTCTCTTCACGCATCTGTGGGCCCACCCAAGGGGCCCGGGGCACCTATAGGGCACCTATACACCGTGAAGTCGTTTCTGTGACATAGGTTCTATGGTTACCGCAAGCTTGTTACTTAAGCCGATGGCAAAGTGCTTGGAAAAAACTAGCCGTGGCTATTCCCGTGAATTTCGTGTCGCGAGATAATATAATATTACGTAATCCGTTTAATAAAGTGATTCGAACGGTTGGACTATGGTAGATAGAAAGGACACGAAGCCAGAGAAATTTAATATCAAGTTTCTCAAACCTTAACGTGACTTATGGACCGTCTGAGCAATTTCTGATACAACTCGATGTTGCTTACAAATTACATTGAGGTCGATGATTAATTACACCGTGGTATCGTTGAGAATTCGATGCAGCATGAGAGCATCCATGCGACATTAGATACTTAGGTAATTCGAATCAAAGATGAATTCTTCTTCACCTCAAAATAAAAAGAAAAAAAAGAGGTAGAAATTCATCGCGAAATTTATCGTAATTAAGCACCATAACAATCCCAACGATATAATCGTTCAGATTTCTCAACGAGTTTCGCTTCATCGAGCGAGAACTAGAACCGGAAGTACAATACGAGGGACTCTTACAGTACAATAGCGAGCTCAGCTTAATTGCAATATTCGTTAATCACTTGGACATAGTTATTAACGAGGTGTTCTCACTTTTCGATTGGAATAGGATCCGCAGAATTCAAAATTTGCCTGAATGCGATATCAGTTGAACAAATTGCGTCATGAACACCCCTTGTGGCGTTAAATACGTGAAGCCCAGGTTTGCAAGGCTCCCTTTCCTATGAAGACGTTTGACCCCCACTTTGTTTCGTCGAAAAACGAAAGGAAATTATATATCGTAAACACTCGACGATATTAACCTCTTGTCCTACGATTTAAATTCCAATGGCACGTGTCATAGTCGACAACAGAGTCCGTCACACGCCGAGCCATTTCGAGAATAACACGTGATAGCCACGAGTCTGGCTAACGGAAATAATAAACGTTGCAGAAGCACGTGTAAATTACTATTTTTCTAGCTACACAGATTACTAGCTTTACGAAATAAACGCGTAGGTATGTATTCTGTGTCCAACGACAACCCCCATACTGATTCCTCTACTATTGGTCGCGGACCACACCACCACCCACCCCAAATATTTCTTAGAACAGTGAAAAAATTGTATGCATATGAAATAAATATCACTCACCAAACTCTCGTTCGAAGATTCTCAAAGTTCCGGTGGGGCGTGGCACGATGAACAGGAAAATCGGTCTCACGACGAGCCACTTGTCCGAACACGTCGAAGAATAACAAGTAACTGAGACGGAAAGACATCGGCGATAAGGTCGGTCACATGTCGAGCCATGCCTTGTCCAAAGACGTCGAGGAATAATAACATAACTGAAACAGGAAAACATAGGCGAAAATTAACTACGAGCCTGACACGTGCTGTCCACATTGGTCCTCGTCAAGAAATCACGTGTCTCACCCGTGATACTCATGTTTGGTCCGATACCATACCATGCGTTTCACTCGACATTACAGGCGAAGGGGTTAAATAACGTAGCTTATACTTCTAAATGAAATATACATACTTTGGAGGTATTTTTAAGTATCATGAGAGCTTAATATTTATATTCAGGAGATTTCGCGTTCGTATCTCGTAAAACTGGAATATTGAAAAGAATTAACGAGGAAAAATATCCGTGGCTAGTGCTCATGTCTGTTTCCAGTTCCACGGATCAACCATAATCCAAGATGGCCGCCGATCGCGCAAGAAATCGGCATCCACCGAGAACACCCACGACTGTGTACCCGGTAAAGGCAAGGAGGAAGGCCCAATACGAATGGAAGAAGAGGCGGAGGAGACAGAAACGGTTAATTATCCGACAGGTACGTGTCACAGATGAAAACCCATCGGCCACACGTCCTCCCGAATCAATCGTGCGAAAAGCAACGCGGCACGAGTGAACAGTTAAGCAAAAAGGAGGAGGAGACGGCTCGATAAAAACCGGTTTTCGGCGCAAATCAAACTATTCAGCGTGTTTCCATGGCGTGGACCATGGCGAAATGACCAGGCCAACAGGCTGGTTGATCACCAGAAACCGACTGCGCGTCGTTCAACGATCATGCTTTATCTCCGCTGCCGATCTCGCGCGTTTTCAAACCTGTTTAGGACATCGACGATTTCTTCTTTCCTTTTTCTTTTCTCTTCTTTTCATATCCACCTTCCGGCGATAATAAATATTCCTCTTCTTCGGGCGAAAGGTTATCGCGGGCTTGTTAATTTTCAAATGTCTAATTTATTCCGGGGTCCGTGTCTGACGAGGCGCCGCGACGGACGAAAGGCTAGCGACGGTCATCGACTACGCGTGACAATATGGCGGCCGACGCGCGTAATTCAAACCGTGCCGTGACGTATATTATCATCCGGCAGGTCTTTAACGCCAACGTCAATTTCGGTTTCTTTCACGCGGCCTCCTTATCTCGCCTTGTTACCAACGGGATCAAACGGAGTTCGATGCCTCTCTCGTAACGAGATTACGTCACGTCTTTACTTGGACTAATAAAGCATTAGCCTCGTGGATGCCGTACACGATGGGTCGCCGATATTTTTATTATCGGGGACGATACGTCGGGGAAACCCGTGTGGCGTGTCTCCTTAGATAAATTCGGTGTTTGAAAAATGGAACTCGGCGGGATGGTTTTCACGAGACTGCGAGGACGCGATGACGATACGAGCCCCAATTAGGTAGGGTATAAAGTATAGATGCGATGGTTTATAGCTCCGTCTTACAGAATTGGAATCATAAAATATCCATCCGACGAGTTCGCCCCGATTCCCTTGCAGCTAATGACACGGTGTAACCAAAGGGATTATAGAAATTCCAATAGCTCTTCCGTTACTTTATAATCAGATTATCGCGTCCTTATCCCTGCCATCGTGGCTGAAAACCGTACGAACGAACGATCTCGTATACTTGATATCCAATTTACGCTGAAACTTCGTAAGCCGACGAGATGAAAACGAGCAGGAGAAAGAAGCTATCAACGTCGTGGCGGAATAAAAGAATTCCTCGTAACCTCTTACTTAATGTTACCTCGTTCAGAAGTAAATTGTGCTTTTCAGTAGACCAGAGCTCTGTATACCACGTTTATTATGCGATATTTTTACGTTTACCAGTTATACTCTTCTCTTCCACGGTCAATTATTATTAGTTTGCCCTGTCGGCGAAGCAATGCGCGGTAACTTAAGAGAGGAAAGCACCCTCGAGAATTTCCTCGACTCCATAGTCCCAGATTTCTATGGCAACGAAATAAATCTAATTGTATCTCGTTAGAAAAGGTATATACTTTATTCCCGTTAAAGCCGTGCGTTTCAAGTAAATCTATGTAACTTTCCACTTATAACCAAACGCAAACGCAGCGTGAGTCACGCGCAGCGATACGTCATCGTCATCAGCGTTGAAAGGGTTACTAATCGCGATGGAAGAAGTCATTGTCCCGGGATAAAAATGTGGAATACGAAGGAAGGAAATATTAACGCGATACTATCTCGTCAAAACCATCTTGGTGCACAGTCCACGACCGAAAACCATCGGTCCCTCGCCGCGATATCCATCCGAATGAAATTCGCCGAGGTATTCGTAGACGATGAAGAAAAGTCGATCTCTTTAGAAGCCAGCCAGCCGCCCCGTAAAAACAATCGGGCGCAAGGAATTCGGGATAAATTTCTCGGACACGTAGCAGGTAATCGGGTAAACACTTCGTGGCCCGGCCGGATACGATATTTATGCGCATAACCCGTGCATTTTTGTGGTAATTTATTCGGCGCACGTTAAGCGAGTAGCACACGAGTCCGGACCGCGCTCTCGATAAACAAAGATCGTTGAATAAACGTTGAAATCTGAAACAAACGGTTCCCTCCGGCCGCAGAGTTTACCATCTCCAACCCTTGGTCCCGCCGCCCCCGTCACGCCGTCCTGGTTTTGCCATGCAAAAATAATGCGCAAAGTTTCGTGGCTCGTTGTCGCGATATAATTAGATACGATGAGTCAACGTCCTCCTCTTTCAACATCATTCCATTACAATTTTTCCCGCGTACCTGTCCCGCTTTGTTCGACACGCTCCACTATGAGGAAACGCTCGGCTCTATCGGTACCGGTTTCTTTAATGCCGCGCTCTTCGAGGAGTTCCGCGTTGTAACTAGACCGTCTGCGATTTTCGAGAATGAAAAATTCCCATCGTGGAGTATATCTCTCGGATGAATCGTTCGACTACGTTCCACTACGTGGAAACGATCGGCTCCGATCGCAATCGGTTTCTCCGACGTTGCGTTCCTTAAGACGTCCTCTGTCGTATAATAACCGACTACGTCTCCAATTTTGGGAAAGGATTCACACACGGCGAGTACATCCTCGGAATAATCGGCGCAAAGACAGATCTACGAAGATGCAAGAATTCGTAGATCTCGAAACGATCAAAAACTTTCGCGCCAGCGTGCTTCAACTTCAAAGCACGTACTTTCGGTACGAGACTTTGTCGGGGCCCGCTATTGAATGATTCATCCCTGGTAAATTCAACGAATCTTCGCGCGTGGTTCGCCGCTTAGTTTATCCTTTCCGCGAAAGAAACAGGATTTGTTCAAAACAAGCCACGACCAGCTGAAAAGTGCGGCTACTTTATGATATAATTTTTTGCATCCCCAACAAAATCCTGAGCACCTCGTTTGTAAGGTATTCGAAACGCAGGCTCGCCTTCTATTTCTATTTTCTCTCCTAATTAAGGAAGATAAATCGCGCGAGACTCGAAAGGGGACCAACAAAAATATCGCGCAGAAACTGGCCGGAGAGGGAACCAGAAATGGAAATGTACTTTTTCAATGGGGCTACTTTCGAGCAGCGGCTCTCGACGAATTATTTAACAAACATCCCTGGCTACCGGTTATTCAACGCGAGTAAGATACAAGATCGTGGAAGCCTCTGTTCCCGCCGATCTATTTATCTCGATCGCTTCTCGCCCCTAATTTGTCCACTTATAATAAGTGACCGTTTCGTCCTTATCTCTGTCCTCGTCGCACGCCCTTAGATCCCTTAACCGGTCCCTCGCGCTCTCTCGCGCCGTCAGAGAGATGACACGAAGCGTGTCCATGGAGGCCGGAAGCACCCTTCCCTTCGTTTTGCATATTAAAAAGAGAACGCGATCGGAAAATATCAATCAACTTGGGTAAGAGGTGGGCCGTTTGGCCGTCGCGGGGCAAACGATGGCCAATACGAGCTGGAACGCGTGGATCGACGCCGATTAACGATTTACCGATCGCGACGTGGGCGACTGGCAGACACGGAAGCGATGGCAAATAAATCAGCAAATAGTAACCAAGTAAATATTCCAGGGGCCCGAAATTAACCATCGGTGAATGGGTTTAGGGGAGGTCATGACGGCCGCCACGGCTGTTTGTTCTGCCTGGGAAATGACAGCTGACCCGCAATCCCAGTGCTCGGAATCGCTTTGCTGAGGGACGCAGAGGGTGGCAGAGGGTGGCGAGAGAGACGCGAGAGCCCGGCTGAACTCTTCCGACGCGATATAATGGCACGAAGAGCCGACGGAAATGAATCTTTCCTACATACGTTCGATTACAGAGTAATGCACTTTTGATTATCCAACGGCAGCGCGATCTCTCGATCCACCGATCGGGGATTATTCCGGAAAAAAGGCTCCGCGTTGCGCTCGCATGTGGCTCTGGGAATCGACATTTCAATTTATAAGACGGAATTTTTAACTCTTAGCTCTCCAACAGTCATAACGACGAAACGAAATTTTCAATTTCGAAAAATAAATTGATTACGCGGCTACTAGGAGAAAATTCGCGAAGACAAGTAACCTAAGCTATAACATCGAACGTGGAATTTTTAATAAAACGTTTGAAAATTATCGCTTAGGCCACTTAGACCGTAGTGGTGACAAGGATGAAACGAAATTTTCAATTGCGAAAAAGAAATTGATTACGCGACTACTAGGAGAACATTCGCGAAGAGAAGTAGCCTAAACTATAACATCGAATGTGGAATTTTTAATGAAAATTTTGGAAATGAACGCTTAGACCGTAACAATGACAAGGATGAAAAAAAATTTCAAAAAAGAAATTGATTACGCGAATACTAGGAGAAAATTTGCGAAAGCAAGTGACCGATGTTATAATGTTGACCATATAATTTTTAATGAAAATTTTGGAAATGACCGCTTAGACCACTTAAACCTTAGCAGTGACAAGTATGAAACGAAAATTTCAATTTCGAAGTTTCGAAAAAGAAATTGATTACGCGAATACTAGGAGAAAATTTGCAAAGGCAAGTGACCTAAGCTATAACGTCGATCATATAATTTTTAATGAAAAGTTTGAAAATGACCGCTTAGACCACTTAGACCCTAACAGTGACAAGGACGAAGCGAAATTTTCAATTTCTAAAAATAAATTAAATACGCGAATACTAGAATAAAATTTGCGAAGGCAAGTGACCTGAGCTATAACATCGAACGTAGAATTTTTAATGAAAAGTTTGAAAATGACCGCTTAGACCGTGCCTCGAGGACGATGTTCACCGTCATAATAGATTGTCGATGAACCAGGGGAAATTAATTACTTATCGTAAAAAGTTGTTCGTCGAGATAGCTCGAGGACGCAGTTCCTCTTAAAATCGCCGGGAAGAAAGCGGGCAAAAATTAGAAAGAGGTACGTTGCTCGATAACAAGACCCGTTCTCTCGGAATCCATCCGAGGCATGTCCCATTTCTCGATCGATTAACCAGCTAATGAAAAGCTGCGATTAACGATCATTAATTCATGACGCGAATACAGACGACGCTCGAATAGACACGATCGAGGGAGGAAGAAAGAAGAGCAATTATAAAAGCTGATTACTCGGACGACCGGCAGAACAATTTAATCGTCGAGAGTATACCCTTTTCCATCTCGAACGAGCCCTCTTCGTGCCCTTCGATGCAGCCCCGCCGACTGCAACCTCTTCGCTAAGTAACCAGCTACTGCGAATCGTTTCGCATTCCAGGCGAATTCTTTCGCAAACGATCCACCTCCAATGGTCTCGGTTGGCTAACTTATATAAGAACATTTCGTGATAGCTTCATCGGTCGCGTGTACATTCTCTGCATCCCCTAACCGGGCTGTGTATCGTTGCATGCGCAAAATAGACGTCTCGATGCACACACGCCATCGCCGAGACCACTTTCCGGAATACGGATTTCGCGAAGAAATTCTTACGTGTATATACGAACAGGCGAGGATGGCTGTTCCGGCTGCTTTCCCTCATCCTCGTAATTCAAACATTCGACGAAGCGAAGTTTGCGCTTTTCGTATGATTAACCGGATGTAAATGAATGTTTGGATATGGCGGTTCAGGGACTTTCGAACTCGCGGCACTTGGAAAGTCGGCTGCCGACAATGTTGCACAAAGTCATAAGTGATCTTACAGTGGTTGATAACGCTGCAGTAATGGCCCGAAGTTACTCGCGAGTATCTTTATACGCTGTTTCGCGAGCTATCTAACAAAGTTGCAGAATTTCGGGCTCGTGCTTCATGGCGCACGCGTTAACCGGCTGTTGAACCTCATATTTTCAGAAACAATGAAGCTATAAAATTTGCGGAATCGTGACTCGGCGTAGTTTCACCGTTGTTGGGGTTTGAAAAATGACGCGTGCCATTTTTCGGATACTTTTGACAATGTTTCCACGAAATTGTAGATCAAGCTCAGGTACTATTTCGTGTTCTCCGTAGTTGCTTTTGGAATAGGTTCGTGAATTGTTTTTCGAGAATTCTAGGAATATTTTGCGTTATATCGTGTCATTTCGTTACTATGTAAAAGTGTATTATATTAAAGTGTACTATGTAAAAGTGTATTATATTAAAGTGTACTACGTAAAAGTGTATTATATTAAAGTATACTATGTAAAAGTGTATTATATTAAAGTGTACTACGTAAAAGTGTATTATATTAAAGTGTACTATGTAAAAGTGTATTATGTCAACAGTATGTTATGTAAAAAATGTATTGTGTAAAAATGTATTGTATTAAAGTGTATTATGTAAACAGTGTATTATGTTAACAGTATACAACATGTAAAAGTGTATTATGTCAATGGTATATTATGTAAAAATGTATTGTGCAAAAGTGTATTGTATTAAAGTGTATTATGTAAACAGTGTATTATGTTAACAGTATACAACATGTAAAAGTGTATTATGTCAATGGTATATTATGTAAAAATGTATTGTGCAAAAGTGTATTATGTTAAAGTGTATTATGTAAAGGTGTATTATGTCAATAATGTATTATGCAAAAATGTATTACGCAAAAATGTATTATGTAAAAGTGCATTATGTTAAAATGTATTATGTAAAAAGTGTATTATGTTAAAGTGTATTATGTAAAAGTGTATTATGTAAACAGGTTCGAAGAGCTTCGAACCAGAAACAGCCCTAAACGTGTTTTATGGAACTCGGTATTATCTGAGCGTTCAGCGTCATCTTTTTCAAATAACAGCCAAGTTATAAATTTTGGAAAATCGTGACAGAGCATGTTTTACTGCTGTAATGGCTTGAAAAATGACCCACGCCATTTTCGTGGCATTTTCAACGATATTTCACAAAGTTGGAGACCAAAGTGCGGTATAATTTAGTACAGGCATGGCCGAAAAAAGTATTTAAAATTGCATTTCGAGAATTCCACCAAGTTCCGCTAATTAATGGAAATTATTTTACGATTTACGATAATTGAAACGACGTCGCGACAGTTGCAAATGGTTACATACAATTCCCAAACCTGCCATGAACGGTCCGATATTTTCCCACACTATTCTTCCTACCGCCAAATATTCCAGGTTATTTCAGACTAGTTACGACACCGTGGAACAAAGGTGACACCCGCGGATAATCCGCCGTAGCCAGATATTCAATAGCCGTATCGGCCATGTCAAAGTTTGCCAACCACCCTGGAGACGTTCATTCATCGCGGGTAATGCAAACATTTCTCACAATAACGCTTGCTGCCCCGTAACAAACTCGAAAGAAACGAAACTTCGCCCTACCCCCGGCTTCTTCGGCAACGTTTTAACGATGCAGATTGTTGACCTTCCTCCATGAAGTTCCGATAAAACGAACGCAGCGGAGAGTTTCTGCGACAAACAGGGGCGATTATGGAAATTCGCGAAGTAATCGAGGAACCTTTTGAAATATTCGACATCGTGCCGCGAAGGGGGTGGCCGCGGAGGGTGAGAGATCCAATTAAATACACCGTGCCGTCGCGAACGTATTTACCGCCGCATAAATCTCGGCAGTTGTAATATTTCAGTCGTTTTTTCGGAATGTCCCCGTCGTCGACATTATGCGGCGTGTGTTCCGTGACTTCCCCATGGTGTGCGTTTCCTTTTTTCCAACCTCCACCCACTACGACGCCGTCACCTCCTCCGCCGCTCTTCTTTCGCTTGGAACGATGCGCCACATATTGCACATAAATTCCGCACGCACCGCCATAAAAAGTCACAGCCGTCTCTGTATATTATATCGCCATAATAGTGACCAGGAAGGCGTGGCGGTTTTCCCCCGTGGCTCCGCTATTAGACGGAAAATAAGATTCGTTTTTGCATAATGCCACCGTGACGACGAGCCAAATGGACTTCATCCGTGCCACGTAGCCGGCCAACGGGCGACTTGGAATTTTTAACAGGCGAGTCACGCGCAATCGCCGTGCTTTTTCGAACGTGTTCATTAATTTCATATTTTTTAACGCGACTCTCGCAAGTATCTCCCGCCGCGTAACCCAAGTCCCGGCGACGTTAACTCGCCATTATCGTATACAGCGAACGCGCGAACAAAAATTACCGAGAATGTCGGCATCGGGTAAAGGCGAAACGATCGAAATTAAAATTAAAATTTCCCTCGGTGGAATTAACGAGTAACGGGTCGCGTCGGGTCGCAGCCATGATCGATTCCCGAAATGCTAATTTCACAACGAGCTACAATTTTCTCTAATTTTTTCATCTTTTAACCCTTTCACTGTCAAACCGAAATTATACGCTTCGCTCAGGACGCCACGTTCAGGGAAACACAGTGCATCGTTAGATGCAAGATTTGTTCTAATATTCTTTTGATCGATGTTCTAATAACAATTTTTAATTGTTCAATCGGGGAACTTTTTATTCCAAAGTATCTTCTAATTTACGTTTATATTCAAAATGCGCTACCTGTCAATTTTCATTCAACTTTTACAAATGTAAGTAGTTCAAGTGCTCCGGTCATTAATGACCAACCTGGCAGTCAAAGTGTTAACACGGAAATAATATCTTTACGTATTGCATTTCTATCTCTACGCGAATCCCTTGAATTTGAATTAGGGTAGTTAAAAAGACATACAGATATGTATTTTAAGGTAGTAATTTACGAATTTTTGTTCAATTTTAATAGCCTTATTCATCCTTATACCATATTTCTTTTCCCAACTCTCGTGTATTCGCTATATTACTATAATTACAGGCTAGGTTTAAGAAAATATGCAGTTTCACAGGGAAAGCAGGCACGAAGTAGCCGAAGCTACCTGACATCCAAGGGCGAAATCAATTGTAGGAAAAATGATCGGGGCTTTACCCTCTCATTAACCGAGACACCCGGTAGAGCTGCCAATTAAACATCAAACAAGGTAAACCCAAGGATAGACGAGAGAGAGGCGTCCGTCCAGGTCGTAAACCTAATCGCGTAGCTCTCGGAGCGCATCTGCTTTCCCACACAAAAGGGGGCCGAGTTCTCTTGTTTTCTATTTCCTCTGACCGCCTTATCAGCCGCGATCGCTGAAATCCAGCAGCATCTGTTCCGGCGCGAGAAGAGGAACCAAGCCTGCGAAAGAAGACGAAGAAAGGTCCCGATGAGGGGGAGAATGGCCCGTTGCGATCGCGAGGCACGCACGCCAGCGCCGGCGAGGGTGCAATCTTGCGGTGCAATCGCGGCCACAGCTTTTTCTAAGCGTGCACAGCAACGGAAAACGATGTACCGAGATGTTCTCGGCTGGCCGTGGAAACTCATCGGCGAGGAAACGGACGCGTTATCGTCGCTCGAATCGTCTGAATCCGCAGAGGCAATCGATCAGATGGCCGATTTTGGGCTGGTGCCTCGATACCGGGGCCAAACGAGAGATAAAAGCGGCTCTGCTCGAGCGGATGGCGAAATGTATCGAGGGTTGGAGCAGGGATTTCTCGCCACTTTCTCACCCCGACTGGTCGAAAGTTCGGTCGAGTGGTGGAAGAGGATCGACGAGCGATGGAAACTGGAAGATTCGCGGGAAGGACCACGCGGAGAGGCTCGGATTTCGCGTTGGTCCGTGGGACTAACGGCCCTCGTACTTTGTCATTCGCGCGAATATATATCCGTGGCGTGTACACTTTTCGCCGATGGAACTCTTGCGGAAGGGAGAGAAGCGGAAAGGAAACCGGGGTAGGAATAGCTGGTGAGCACAGGCTGGCTGGAACTTTGCCGCATTATCTGGCTCGGGACGCTTGTACGGTAAATGGAATGGTAATTCCGGAAGCGGAATCTTCGTGGATGGAGATTAAAATATATTCTTTTAGCGTAATGCCCGCTTTCCGGCAAACTTGGACACCGTTCGGATAATTTGGAATAAATATTTCTGGCGGACAGTTATCCCTGTGAAATTCCTTCGAAACGTTGCATTCTTCCCTCGTGTAATACCGTATACGTATATAAATAAATTCTTTGTATAATATTGTTTGTAAATTTGGACAACTATGGAACAATTTTCTTTGAGAAGGAAAAAGACACGAGTTTCATTTAACTCTTTGTGGCACGGAATTTCAGATAATAAGATAGACCCACGTTGCATGGAAATTTGATTGCGTTTTAAATGAAACGAAATTGGTATATTTTTATTAATAAAGGAATCGCACAATGTAAAAACATTGTTGAAGGTATTATCAACTGCTCTACGTAAATAAGACGAAATATAAACCTATGCGTATGCAGTTATTGCGAAATTTCGAAATAGGACTAAAAATGTCCTACCATGCATTATGGTGCATCAAAAATGTGGGACACTTTTAATCCCACCGTGCCCCAAAGAATTAACAGGATATTGCTGTTCCTCCCGAGGTGATGACAAAAATTTAACGCTATTCAGACGCAAGACAGCCAAAAATTTGACTAAAAATGTTTTATACTACGCGCAAAACTATAAAATTACAATATTTATTTTTTCACTTTGATACTGTTGGTCCCCAGAGACCCACATCGGGTTCAACGTGTTAAACATCGTGTGAAAGTAGAATATGCGAAAGTCGAGGGCCTCTTGTATAACAAACGATGTTTAACACGTTGAACCCGGTGTGGGTCTCTGGGGACCAACAGTATCAAAGTGAAAAAATAAATATAGTAATTTTATAGTTTTGCGCGTAGTATAAAACATTTTTAGTCAAATTTTTGGCTGTCTTGCGTCTGAATAGCGTTAAATTTTTGTCATCACCTTCGCGCAAAACTATAAAATTACAATATTTATTTTTTCACTTTGATACTGTTGGTCCCCAGAGACCCACATCGGGTTCAACGTGTTAAACATCGTTTGTTATACAAGAGGCCCTCGACTTTCGCATATTCTACTTTCACACATTTTTAAAAATTCAACTTTTTAAGCCCTTCTTTCAAGAAAAGAAAGAAAATGGTGGTATTCAACTCTCGACAAGTTTGTAAAGAAAACATCCAAAAGCATTTAACTTCTTTATAAGCATTTGACCTCTTGAACTTCATTATGTATACATATTCATAAATAATATTTTTAATAATAATATTTTTTACATCCCTCTACTTTCAAACATTCAACATTCGCACACACTTTCGGGAGCCAATTGTGCGTAAAAATCGAGGGCTCACTGCAATATTCGAGGAGGTGCAAATTTTTCTATAAATCTAGCAAAAGATGGCTGACTGAAATAACCAAAAAGTCGGCCGAGAGATTAATAGCGATGCCGAATAGCAGGAAGCAGAAATCGCGAGAATAGGAGACACGGATAATATACGATGGAAATTGCAATACATATGGATATAGTAGAACAGCAAATAAATATTTATTTGCACTCCTGCGATGTGCGAATAACTTTTTATTCGATTAAACAGCTATTCGTGTACGACTAACGAAAGTCATTGGCTTTTTGTTATTCCAGCCCGAAATATATATATATGAAATTGTGCTTAATCGATCCCCGGCGTGGAGCAACTGAAAACGGGAATTTTATGATTTTGTTTTTAACCGTGGAACGAACGGACAGAAGGAGAAGAATTTAATTTATTTACGAGCGGGCTCATTTCACGCTCCAAGATACCTCTTCGAGTTTACTTAATTTGAAGAATCTCTTTCACGCAACCCCAAGTACCCGGGATCTGCATGGCCTGCATTTATATTTAATCGTGATTTAAGGGGGACGCGGAGGAAACCCTATATGAGACGATTATTTATTAAGTAACCGTGCTTTGAGGTTGGTTTACGCATCAAAACATAAATATCGCAGAAATGCCAGGGATCCCTGTTTCTGATTAAAAGGAAATGCAATGTTTATCTCGTTTCGTGCACGACGGGACTGCTAAAATTCGTACATCCTTTCAGCTTTGAATCGCTGAAGAAATCATGATAAATTTTTCATTACGACTGCACGGAAATAGACCGTTCGGCTTCTTCGGCTCCCTTGCCCCGTTTCAATCGATGCAATTTTATAAGTCGCGACGTTACGAGTTACCGACATCCGTAATTCCGATTTCGTAATAAGTCTGATAACCAGACGAGAGGGATAATTCCGGTGGGAAATTTTAGAAGACACGGGAAATTACGGTAAAGATTTGTATAACTTAGCGTAATGAATATTCATAAAATGCACCGATAATATTAACTGGTAAAGTTGGCAAATGCATTTGCATAATGTAAACCTACAATCTACGATGCTTAATTTATTACATTTA
This sequence comes from Eufriesea mexicana, assembly GCF_001483705.2. Taxonomy (NCBI): domain Eukaryota; kingdom Metazoa; phylum Arthropoda; class Insecta; order Hymenoptera; family Apidae; genus Eufriesea; species Eufriesea mexicana. The sequence goes on along the minus strand of NW_016907864.1, from coordinate 1,017,212 downwards.
ACGACATTATTAACTTGTTAAGTGTCCAGCACGTGACACTCACAGATGGGGACTCAACGCACACATATTGCCGGGTTTGTAACTATCAAATTTGGAAAATTTCAATTCCGAGCGTGGCTTTTGTAATAACCAATATCCTCTTCCTATTCGGTTTATTTTACAACGATATATTTGACGAATCCGTGATAAGAAGATTACGGGTAAAAAGTAGAATTAAACTGGAAACCTGGTAATGCGATTTAATTCTAAAACCGTGAGCTTGTAAGAGACGTTTAATTTTAATTAGCAGTTACATCATGCAGTATTTTTCCTTACAACCGTATAACCATTTCATTCGTAATAAAATTATGAAACGTACAATTGTTGGAACGCGTTATAAATATTTTACTCGTGTGAGAAAATTCGCGTGCGATTAATAATACACGTTATTATACACGTAGACAATTTTATTTGCAAGTGGGGTAAGTTCATTTAAAAAGAAAATTAAATATCACGTAATTTATGCTTAATTTAAGGTAAACTTTTGATTTATAACTAGTTAGTATTTAATATCTTAAAAAATGCCAACGCTTTGTTAGAATTAAAATTGGCTGATAAAAGAAATTGCGTAATTATTAATTATGAAAGTGGCGTGAGTCCATTTGCAGTTCATAAATATACGTTATTTTAGTTAAATTCGTCTAAAAGAAATTTATATAATCAAATTACTTAATTAGTAGGAATATTGCTAGACCTATCTTTACCTTTAATTTTCTCCAAATATATTTAATATTTATTTAATATATTTATATACAGGTAGCCCTCCTACAACACGGCATCCTATAACACGATTCATAAATTACAGGAACCCTCCTACAACACGGTATCCTATAACAAGGTTTCGCTCTAACACAATCAGAAAATTACAAAAACTATTGTACAACACTGTACTTCTACATGAGCAGTGACGACGAAGAAATTTATTAAATGAAAATAATATTTTTGTTCTTTTTTGTTTTGTGTTGCACATACATTTATATTTTTAATAAAAATTAAGTTGCTTATGTAGATTTAAAAATAAACATTTGTTTTTAGTAAATTTTCGGAACGTAACCCCCCCTTTTGTACTGCGTCTGGGACTCATACACCACGGTTTCACGCAACACGGTATTTTATGGGAACCTATCTACCGTGTTATAGGAGGGTTACCTGTATTTAATATAGTATATTTAGTCCTTAATTTTCTGGAAACAATAGAAAATGGACTTGCACCACTTCCAAAATAAACTGTCTATATATGAAAATCCGAGCTCCCATAGTTAAAGTGCCATTAGACGATTAATCAGTTAACCATAAGCGAGTCACCAAGAGCGTGTGTAGAGAGGAAGTACTATTATTAGTATAATAGTCGTGTGGAATAAGAAGATAATTGATCCAAACAATGCGGAATCGTGAAAAATCAGGGCTCACCCACTAAGTACCCCCAAAATTCCGCCCAAACTCCCATGCACACCCTCGAGCCCAAGAAACGCCCCGAGATCCGAAAAACAACGTCTACACCCACCGCCAATTATCATCCCCCAGTGGCAAATATCCTCTATCCGACACGATCTACCAGCGAGATTACATTCAACTGCGATTCTCCAATAAATAATGCACCGTTCGATTGCTGCGAGCACCCCAGGAGGAAGGCAGCCGCGGCAGGGGTGGTCGGAGCCGCGTAGGCATGTATCATCGCATAGCGACGGTGGTCGAGCGTGAAAACGCGGTCTTATCTACGTGAGACTAGCACGAAGGGTGAACGACGCGTATCGTGGCGCGCGTATTACAAATAAATGACGTGCCCGGGAACGACGCCGGCGTGGCCGGATCGAGAGAATCGCGGGGGTGAAGTCGTTTCGCGCGTGACTCAGTGCCGCGGTCACGCCACCCTCGAAAACATCGCGCCACTTCGATGCCCGATATTCCAACTTTCTTTCTCCCTTTCACCGACAACCCCGTCTGCTCCACGAGCTACGTTTCCCCTTGCCGTTTCGCTATCTGCCAAGGCGTACGGGGGTCGCGTGGGATTGGAAATACCCTCGCGCGTACGGCATGCATTATAGATCCTCTCGGTTCGGGCTCAGATTAGAGAAGGTGGAGGCGGTGGGCGTACGGCGCTGCAAAAATAGTCCTCGCTCGGAAAGGCAATAGCTTTTACACCGCGAACTCGATGGCTATACCCCACCGCCTGTGGGGGCGCGTGCGACGCGTGTATGTGTGTGTGTTTCGTTTACGGCGTGTGAATACCTCGCGCATGTGAATATTTTTCATATATGTATACCTCGCTCATATGAATATTTCTCATATATGTATAACTCGCGTGTGTGAATATTTCGCGTATGTGAATATTTCGCGTGTATGTATACCTCGCCTGTGTGAATATTTCACGAGTGTATGTATACCTAGCGTGTGTGAATATTCCTCATATATGTATACCTCGCGTATGTGAATATTCCTCATATATGTATACGTTGTGTGTGTGAATGTTTCGCGTATATATATACCTCGCGTGTGTGAATATTTCGCGTGTATGTGTACCTCGCCTGTGTGAATATTTCACGAGTGTATGCATACCTAGCGTGTGTGAATATTCCTCATATATGTATACCTAGCGTGTGTGAATATTCCTCATATATGTATACCTCGCGTATGTGTATATTCCTCATATATGTATACCTCGTGTGTGTGAATGTTTCGCGTATATATATATACCTCGCGTGATAATATTTCGCGTGTGTGAATATTTCGCGTGTATGCATATTTCGCGTGTGTGAATATCGCGCGCGTGTGAATACCTCGTAAGCATGTTTCTTACGATTGCGGATGTTGCGTACGCGTATGTTTCGCGTTTGTATGTACAAGGTGTGTACATGTTTCGCGTGTGCAAATGTGTGGACAGGGTAGAAGAGAGTATTTCAAGCGGACGCGTCTATGGAGGACGGCCACTCCTCCGGTCGGGCCTCTACGAATTTTAATGCGCGTGCCAAGAAAAAGTTGCCGGAGCCGCTGATCCCTTCGCGACAACAATCGACGATAAATAAGCCTGCTCGTCCGGGGGAAGATAGAAGATGTGGCTCGCAATTATTCGAAGGTGTGCCGAGGGGGTTGAAGAGGCAGGCCACGCGTTTCCTCTCGCGAAAAGCGTGGGGAATGATTCGGGTGGCTCCCGTCGAAACGGACGTCCGATGGGAGATTGCGGACGCCGTTAACTTTGTTCGGATAAACGAAGGAGGTAGAAATAATCCTGGGGTACCAACCGATGACGTGACGTTTCAAGATGGCCTACTTTCGCGATTTTCTCGACCGAAATAGTGGCTACGCGTGTCACGGTTGCCGGTATTTTATGCTATAAATTTTCAACGGAATAATATGTATGTATATTTGATACAGGCCAGTCGGAGGTCTCCCTTTTCCTTTCTTCTATCTTTCGCGTGTGTCACGTGTGCGTATGTAAAACATCCGAGGAATCCCGGCTGTGCCGGGGAAAAAATATGCCCGCTCGAAGTTCGCTCGCGAATCTATTCCGCGGGAGAGTAATACGCGACCACGTTGGTCAAACATTCATGGCGACCAAGGACAGGCATAGTTCGATCGGTCGTCTTAAAATAAAACCCGTAGTCACTGCGAGAACCTCGCGGTAAGAATAACTCACGCTCGATTAACATAAGTCTGATAATAAACCGCTTACGTAACCATTTCAACCCCTAACCCCGAGACGTTCGAGTCTGATTACCCCGCGATAGTAATTAATCGAGGAAAAAGATACGTTCCCACTGCGGAACGACAAAACGCTTCATCCGGCTATTCCGTTCCGCTAATTACATCGTTAAAATTATTAAACCCAGCCGGTTTTTGCGTTTCCGCGCCGACAACGAGCCATTGTCTCGCGCGATGACGATATCACTCCCCGTCTTCGGCGTCGTTCGCAATAATCTAAACGACAATAGTAAATAGCCTCATCTGCAATTACAATGGGCCACTTAGCGCGCTATAAATTACAAAGTGGCGCGCTCGCGTCGCTCGAATTACGGGAATCATTCTTTCCGAGCAACTCGGGATAAGAAAACTTTCTTTCCTCATCTCCGTCCAATTCCGGCCGGCCGTATTCCGGAAGTTGCCGCAAAGGGGACAACCAGAATTGGTGGCTATTTAATTAGCGGCTCCCCGAAAGGCGACGAGTTTCCGCTATCCCTCCTTCACCGCACCCTCCAACCCCTTTCGGCGGCCATCGCTCGTTCTTTATACCAGCAACGTAGGAGAACTGTAGCGGGAATTGCGATTCGTCGCCGGGACGAATAATAACGCGAGACGTGCCCGATAATTAGTTCCCGATGATGAGGGGCAATAGAGATACCGGGTGGTCCGTCAGGAATAGAACGCCACGATAGGAGCAAGCGTTTAAGGGAAGAGTTTAATGGTCCCGTAAGTCGGATGAAATACGGGAATAATCTTATTTGTGAATTTCCAGGAAATGCAATCGTGAAAGTCTCCTTTGTTTTGCTTCCACGATCCACGACTTCCAGCATCAGTGGATTATTATTGACGAAATTTCACGAGCAGAGAGCTACCGGTGACGATCAATTTCCTGGCACATTTTCACGAATTAATATCTCCTCGATTTGTTATTAAAAATTCGCTAACTTCATTTTTTGAATTGTTTAAAATTTCAGATTGAAATACCAAGCTCTTTGTGCTTCGTTCTTCGTGTTTAAAATAAAATTCTATCCTTCATTTTTATGCGATTAAATAATTTACCGAATAAGCGATTACATTATACGACTATGTAAATTTATGATACGAAATTGTAGCGATTGCACGATTTTTAAAAATGAATTTAAAAATTTGCGAAATTTCGAAATAAATTTTGGAAAAATCGCGATATCGGTAACGCGTAATTTGTAATTTATCGATTCACCAATATTGGTAAATTATACTGCAGCAGGGGATGAATGAAATACAAAGGTAGATGAACGAGATTGTATTAATGCGTTATACGAAGCTTTGGATGTATCGCGATCTATGAAGGGGAGCAGAGCGCAAAAGGGTACCGGAAATTCAAAACTGAAACTCCGGCGACCGGCCGTTTATTTCTTAAATTAATCCCGGCTTAAAGCCGGATTTTCTTCGCGATATCGATCGTCCTTTGCAATCGTGTCGCTCGTCGCACGGTCCGTCGAATAAATCGTTCCTCGTTCAGGACGCTGATAAATATGTATCGTAAATCCATACACAGAGGGGAAGAAAGAGAGGGAAAGAGGGACAGAGACGGAAGAACGACAGAGAAAGAGCGAGGGAGGGAGTAAAATTCTATATGGCGCACCAGGCCAGTCGGTTTTTCGGTGTATGAGGCCACGGTGTTTTATAAAGTATAATTTCACTGCATACACCGAAAGGGCGCGCTCGCCTGTACACAATGTACGCCGTTATGTCACACACGCGACCGTTTTAACTTTCAAACGCGATCCTAATATCAGATATCGGGGAAATCGATAACCATCCCGCCGCTTTCGACTCCATTAATTGCTCGTAAATGTTGGAAATTGATTTTTTAAAACTCTCTACCCCGGGTACGTGTACGGCTGTGTGCGTCAGGCTGTTCGCGTACGGGCATATGCGACGCCCTGCCAGCCGAATACGAACCTTAATAAACGTTCGGTCGTAAAACTTTTTACAATTATGAGAAAACACGGGAATTCGACCAGTTATGGCCGAAATTTCGATTACCAACGCATTTTTAGCAGTCTCGAAAGCATGGAATGCCCGAGATTAAGAAATAAAAAAGGAATAAGGCGTACGATTTTATTTTCGATTGAACGGTAACGAATTATCGCGAACGGTCACGTGACCGTTATGTGACGTCGACATTTTGAAGGTTCTCGTCGTGCGAACGTATACGACGCATTTGCGATCTATTACGACGTATTACGACGTATTTGTCGTAACCATCGTCGAAAGACTTAGAAATGTTCGGAGTGACTCACGAATGACGTTTCTTCGTCAAATTTATAATTCTACGCGATAATAATACGTGCTTCGTGTGTATTTCGAAATATGTGATGAAATAGTGTTAATAAACTCACCGGTTTCGTCGCGTCCCGTCGACGACGCAGTCAGCCTCGACTTCGATGTGTGGCTGGTTCTCTTTGGCTCAGAGCAGATTTTCGCTTGGACAAGTAAAACTTCGCGTTTTCTTTGAATAAATCTTCGATTTGGCACAGTTTAAAGTATTTTCACGGCACACCGGCGTTTCGTTTGTCGCGCTTAATTGCGTCACGTCACAGCACGCCGCGGAAAGGAACGGGAAACGAAGGCGATGCTGCCATCTGCAGGCGGCGCGGCGTAGTTCTTGGCGGGAAAGATCAAGCGCGATACGATCGCCAATAGAAAAGGTAACTACAACGCACGAATGTATAAATTAATTATTTTAATTAATTAGAAGGTTAATGGCCAATGTAATTGCATAAAAGGGGTAATTGCTCGTGGTATTTACATCGGTTTAACCAGACAGCGTAGAATTTCCACAAAATTAGATTTTATTTATTCCTTTTTTTACAAGAACACGAGTCTTTATTACGTATCTGTAGTATGTATAAAAATTAATTTACATCATGCTCGTTAGGGAGAAACAATGAGAAAGGATATTAAGCTCGAGTTATAGTTCATTCCACCGGTAACAGGAATGCGGAATCGTGGTGAACTTCCTTGCGTAAGCGTCGTTATAACTTCAAATAACAACAGAGACAAGAGGAAAGGGAGATATTAATATTACAAAAATTAACAAATTATATAGCTCTTACAGCTGAAATTCCCTGCTGGAAATGTTCAGCGTTTCCACGCTTCTCGCGTACGAAAATAACTAGAATCGTGCAGCTAATCCTGACAGAGTAACATATAGCACCTGAACTTCGGGAACCACCGTAGCCGCAAAATTTCACCATGTTAAAAGCTCTCTAAACCTCGACGAACCGACACATTCACCGGAAGCGGAAACGCCGTGCAGCCCCGCGATATTCCTCGCAGACGATCGACGAGATCGTTCGTCGTGGCGTTAATTTTGCGACGACGGTCGTTCGCAACAAGAGAAAAAGGAATGCTTTATATATACCATCGTTAAAATACAAACAGCATAGAAGACTTGAGAACAAAGCACGCGCATCCATGGAAACGAGAGATCTCGCGTTTCACGCCGATCTCGTTCGTCGATCGCGTTCGCCGATCGATCCGAGGGAATCGTCGAACGGAAACGATCGTGTGCATAATTTATATACACAAAAGCACCTCGCGTAACGAAGTCTCGGCTCGTTCCAGGCTGTCCGAATTGCTCGAACGCGCAAAACGAAACGCGATTCCCGAGATTGAATTAAAACGAACCGAGATAATTGGGATTAATGCTTCGAGTCGAGGCGAGAAAGTTTGATTAATTCGGTTGGAGCGCGGCGGGCGATCTCCAGAGCTGGTTAACTTATAATTGCCAACTTTCTCGCGGAAACACGGACGACACGGTGGTTGTCGCGGAAAAATCGGCGAGTTAAATAAGGATCCTATTAAACAGAGCTTATCCCTCGGCTAAGTATTATACTCGTTATATCTTTTCCTCGCGATGCGCAGCGTGAAGAGTTAGAGACGTATCATCCTCGACGATTATCCTCGAACAATAGACTATCGTTATAATGAACTACGAAGAACGTGGAGGTAGCGCGTCAGATCGGAATCGTTCTTGCATTTTGGTGGCCATTCGTCGAGGTTCCACGCAGGATCGTGTCAAGAACCAGTTGTACTTTCCTCCCCGTTTGCCTGGCTACCATCGCGAACACCACCTTTCGATAATCGTCAGCTCGATTAACTCTTGTTAGTCGACGAGTAATTTACTGGCAAGTAGAGGCTAACCTCACGGATTAGTTCTTACGCGTCACTCGGGATTCCCAAAAGGTTCCTAGTGAAAAGGAGAAAAGGAAGTAAAAAGGAACACGATGGTAAATAAGAGAACTTGCAGCACCTTTAGTCTAGAATCACGTGAGCCAATCTCCAACGATGCACGCGATGTTTCTTCGTATCCATGTCGAATCGTCAGCAAAGTCGTTAAATGTATATACTTATACGTATAAAAAACACGAAATCGTAGTCGACGTTGCTAGTTCCTCTTGCTGGAGTTGATCAGATACTTGCAGCAATGGGTGAGCAGGTGCTTTTCACCGGTGATATCATGCGGCACGCTTGTGGGACTGGTCGACTCCCTGGTGTAAATATCCAGTCCATACTGGCCTTCTTCGGGAAAGCTGATCGAGAAAGTCACCACGTCGTCGTCGGCGATCGAGTGTGTGACGTATTTGGAGAGCCGTTTTTCCTCGATGCCATTTTTGTGCAGCGTCGCCATGAAGTCGGTCAGCGGTCTAGACATTCGGAATTGAATTTCCAGCTCGCGACCAGCGAACACCAGTGCCTCCTGATACATGGCGAGAAAACGAACGTTCTTACCAGTCGAGTATACCTGGGATAAAAGCAGGTAATTTAAGAATAGCTTACGCGTCGTACCTGATGGGTTATCGGTATGAGACCAAAGAGCCTGGTGGCTTTCGTGGGACCCCATTCGCCGCTGGCGCAGTCTGGTAGTGGTACCATGACTGTTTGCAATTCCTCGCAGGCAATTTTGAACTTGCACACGCTCTTGAACTTCATAGGCTCCCCGGTTAAGTATTCCTTAGGCGTCACCGCGTTGGCGAATATGTCCAACAGGAAAGCTCCCGAGCAGGGCGCGTGCACGCGGAATGCCACGATATTCCCAACGACGGACTATAAGCATAAATTTTCGAATAAACTCCGGGATATCGGTATCTGGGAGAGACTCTTGGAAGGTCCTCAAAGCTCTCGAAGCAGGTTTATTCAAACGATATTATACGAATACAAATAGTTCGTTTCAAGGATGTTGAGAGGCTAGTCGTACGAGTTGTTCAAACAGCTAGTTAGAGCCAGGTTGAAAATCAATATTGGAAAATGTTAACATGCTGGAAAACACGGTGACTCGAGATATTTGAGCAGACCTGTACCTTCGAGCCCTTCGCGGAATTCCTACCGGTCGATTAATTTCACTTGGCGGCCAATTAATTAGCCGGCGACTCTTAAACTCTCATTAAGGGTCTCTTCCTTTAATTACACTTCTCTAATTAGTTTATACGAATGCGGCTGGCGGATAATTAGCCCGCAGAGCCGTGAAAAAATTTCGTTCCCCGTTCTAGCCTCGCTGAAATGCGCCGAGTTACCTGCATGACGAAACGTTTCAGCGACACGCCGTCGTAACCGTCGCCGTCGTTATCGTAGAACTTGAGGTTATAGTGAAAGATGAGGGACGACTGCATGTGCGCCGGCATGGCTATCCTGACGGTCGCTGCGCCCGTAGAATCCGTGTACATAACGGCGTTCGTGTTCGTATCAGGGAAGTAGAGGCCGTACCTGCCGAATTTACATATACTCCGTGTATCTCTTCTTCGCGACAAGCCAGCGTGTATACGGGACAAATTAACTCGACAAATATCGGGACACTTTCGCGTGTCGCACGTATACCACGTTCCTCGATGAAATATTTGTCCGGCAGGAAGTTCCCTTACCTGAAGAACAACGAGCGCACGAAAGGCAGTTCCTCGAAGTCTTTGAGCGAAATCGGTTGTTTGAGCAATTGCCACTCCTCCTGAAGAGGAAAGAATTCGTAGATGAACTCCCGCGGGTCTGTCAGGAAGTAATGATCGTCGTATTCGTATCTACGGAGAAGAGATTGCGATTAGACAAACAGGTTTAACAGTTGTTGGAAGTTTGATCAAGTACAGATAAAAGATGACTCTGGGTTTACCTCAGACTGTCGTTCTTGGCTTTTGGTTGACCAGGACGAGGAACTTCTTTGGCATTGACCAGATGTCTTGCTCCCCAATTGCACTGAACGAATCTCCACGCACCGGCTACGTACACCGCGTTCCAACTGTTCCGGAATCGGTTGTCCTCGAAGCAAACGCCAGGCTGATAGCCAGCCGACTTGCTGTAGCCCTTTATGACCACGCAGTGCAGCCCCGCGTAACTGCAAAAATTCATACGATGTACAATTCGTTTAATCCTCGAAGCTAGACCATAGGGTTCCCTTCTTCAGACTGTTCCAGACGTCATGCCCATCTCGGTCGGGCCCCATTCGTAGGATTTCGAGGCGCGACTATCCTCACGGATGAATTATTATTTTGGGCGTGTCGTGAGAGCAGCCTGAAGTCATCGATAAGTTAAATCGCTCGCGTTTACCTGCACAGTCGCTTGAACAGAACGTGGTAACTCTCTGTCCCGTGTTTTATGCCTCTCAGCAAGCCCATAGGCGTGTCCCCGCGCAGATTCTCGTCGAACTGCATAGTATTTAGATTCTTCACGGTGATCCATCGGAATATCGTCCTAGCTTTTTCTATATCCGATCCGCATCTGCTCACCAACTGCCGTACCAGGTCTGTGAACGTTTTCTGGTCTTCCTGGGCCACCTGATTTATTAATAGAAAAGAAACAATATAGACCGTGCTCCACAATGCGCCCAATAATACCCGATAATCCATCAACGTCTCTCGTTGGAAGAGACTGAGAGTTGCCGAACGTAATTTGATCGGAAAAATCGAATCCCCGTTACCCAATTCTCAACAACGATTGCGCATCATTCACTCGTTCGCCGGAACTGGTACAACGCCCTCTTTGGCTGTTCTATCCCGCTAATGGCGTCGTTCAACGTATCATAACGAATAGCCTCTACACGACACCGGTGTCATAGGCGATCACCATTCCCGTGCTATCCTTCGAGTGAGAGAAAGGTCGTAAATCGATTAGGCGAAGTCTCCGTGTATAGAGATAGACCGGATAAAAGGAGCCCCGTCGCGAATATATGAAAATATCGTGGCCGATTCGTGGCGGCCGTTTAAAATTCCAGGGCTGTAACACCCCCTTCGACTGCGCCTCCTCGATGTTACATTTACAAGGGGATAGCGGCAGGGCTAAAAAGGGGGCCGCCGGTACGACGGGGGCTTACCGAAATAGCTATCTGATCCATGTCAGCAAACTCCAGAGGATCATTGTAGATGTGATACTTGGCGAGGGCCGGGGGTTGCGGGGGTGGAGCACGCGACGGATAAGGCAAAGGCGGCGCTTCCTGGGCATAACCGTCCCCCTCGTCCAGATACAGGCTCTCCTGCCGCATATACTCGCTCCTTGCCTCGTTGATCAGCTCCAGCATCTCGCAGCTCTGTTTCTCCACCAGAGCTGCGGTTGCCGCCCTGCAAATTCATCGAGAGTTACGAGACAGCTGGAACGCGAATCGCCAGGGGTCAACTGCTCGCTCGAAATCCGAAATAAAGAAGCTTCGATTTGCTTTCGGAGATAGATAGAGCAACGATAGCTCCTGCGGCGCGTCAAAATCTCGTCAAAAATGGGGGAAATCCCGCGAGAAGTTTGAATTTCTAATGGGATACTTTTCGACGACGTTTCCAAAGCAACGTTTCCTCGGAGAAAATGGAAAATTGCGTAAGAAATGGATAAATGCCAGTGCAACCGATTTCAGTGCACAGAGTGCACACTCGGTTGCCTTCGTTATGCCCCTATCTACTTTCCACAGTCTGAATCCCATTGCGTAAAAAATACATACCTGTCACCGTGTTAGGAAAGTCATTGTTGCAAGAATGTCGGACACCACGGGTATAAAAATGGATAGCTTTCCCTGCCGCCGGAAAAGCAAACAAACGCGAAGTCAAAGGGATTAATCGCGGGTCAGCTGACGCAAGAGCTGCCCCCTCGGCTCTCGCAATACGGGTAATCAGAGCAGTGCGGTATGGAATCAGTTTAATTAGGTAATAAGTACCGTTCGTGCTCCAACATTTTGCGCGTGAGACTTTCCTTCTTCTTGTCCCTACGAAGAGTCATGTTCTTCTCCAGGTCCTCCTTCTCCTGCT
>NW_016907864.1:939335-1005189 GCF_001483705.2 Eufriesea mexicana | reverse complement strand
CTTCCGCCTTTTTCGCGTTCCCATCTGGCCGATAGCTGTTCCAACTCCTTCTCCCATTCGTCCTATTCGGCAAAGGAACGGTTAATCCGGCATGATCGCGATCATCTACAGACGATGTTACGTCTGATCTATTCGGATCATGATTCGGATTTAAGAACGCGTTGCATTTCATATTTCCATGATTTATTCTCAACCGTTGCATTCCGAGCCGAAGCTATATTTATTCGTTTATTTTATTTTTATATATAAATACAATCCAGTTATCCGACATGTCTGCTCTATCTTCTCGGTATACCGGATAATCGGAATTTCACTGTAGCGTGATCTAGTTCAATGATTCGTCTTATTCATATCGGAATAATACGATCTTTCATCGATCTGTGGAAATATCTGGTGAACGGGCGAGAGATGAAGGAGAAAGATACGTACCCTGAATTCCTCTCGAATCCGTCTGTCCTCCTCTTCGCGATGGTGAGCGAATTTCCGATAGAGGTCATCCTCCTCCTTACGATGTTTCATCTCCAGCCGCGTCTGCTCGTCCCGATCCTGATAATCGAAGCGAAAAAAAGAGTCATCAAGGGCCTTTCTCTTAATTACAAGCGGACAGAGGAGACACCGGTCTTTCTCTGCGCGCGCAGCCGCGCGGCGGGAAATTTCAAACGACCCGTCGCGTCGCCTTGGGTAGTCCCGAGTGGCACGAACGAGTTTCACCGGCGGACAAGTGGCAATTAAAGCGTGGCATCCTCTTCGTCTATCAAAAAGCCGAGGCCGCGCCTAAACGTCCCGTAGGCAGCGACGGTCGTCCAGTTTTTGCCGGGTTTACTTTCACGCCGCGTTTCTGCTTTCCTTCTGTCACGGATCACGCCGGAAATGGCGCGATCCACGCTCCATCCCGGTCGACAAATTGAAGCGTTCGCAGAGAAAGAGAAACGGGGCGCGAGCATGGACGATTCGCGGACGAATTCGTTCCCACGATCCCGTCGTCGTGGATCTGTTTGCTAAGACGACGAAACCGGCGAGGGGAAGTACCGCGACGATGTTTGAAAAAGGTTCGGATTCGGAGTCGCGTTGCGCAAGCGATTTCCTGCGCGACTCGCGCGCGCGCGCTATCCGAGATGCCCACGCTACAGTTACGTCATGGCAGCGCACGTTGTTGCGTGAAATAACCGCAAATAAGGACAATGTTAGGGAGCATTGACATTTCTATCAGCTTCTTGCCAGTTTACGAAGATTTAGACGCGATCTAGGTTGGGATTCAACGAGAGTCTGTAACTCGGAGTTCCTCGTATGAAATCGTATAAATTAAATTGTATAAACTTTTACAGCTTCGTCGTTAACGAAATAGGTATATACCAGCTAATTAAAATAAATACAATGACCAATGCAAGTGGTTGATTTATCGGTTACGAGCTGCGATATTTGTTTAATGATTCACGTGGATTTTCACGCTATGCGCGGTTCTAGATATATATAGACGCAAACTATGACTGTGCATGGAGTAGGTGAGACAAGCGAGTACCAAACTAAGAGGAAAAACAAGTGGATAAAACAGATAAAAGTATCGGGTCAACCCACAAGTTCGTTGGTATGTGAATCATATGTATGATTCACTTTGACCGTTTTATACGAATGGATTAGTTTTTCTCCTTTTTCGCGTGTACGCAGTTGATGAAAAGTAAGGGATCTATGTCTACGAAGTATGACCAAAAACTGTCTAAGACCTACGCTTGCGAATCTGACTCATAACGACGCATCGCGACGCCTTCGGGTCGAAGTCGTGCACCACGAGTCAGACACGTGGTTTGAACCGAACGGATTGAGGTTTAATCGGAGATTATGCAGATGGACTAGTTAATGGAGTTAAATCTATCGGTAGTAGATCTCCTCTGAATATTTATAAGAGATTAAGCGAATTCGTATCAAAACACCTAGACGCTGTAAAAGCCATAAAATTCCAACTCCCCGATTGAAATGCTCTGTGCACTAAGGAATGTTGCGGTTGTGCTCGCTGAAATTGCCTAGACGAGCACCAGTCTCTCGGCGGCAGGTGTAATTAGGTTGCCGCAGAAAAAAGAAAAAAAGACAATTTGTCGTAATAACCGAAAGATTGCTGTTTTGAAATCGATGATCGCTGCTTGTCCCGTCGATCTCGTCACTCGAACGGATCGGCAAAGCGATCGCCGAGACGAGAAAGCGCGTTAATAGGGATCGTTCGGCCGATCTGTTTACTCGAGTCGTCGAAGTACTTTCCTTCGGCTATTTCACTGTGACTAGTTAACCAACATTCCACACGCGATTGGATCCTTCGGCGTTTATTCGAAGAAACATTCTTCATAATAATCAAGGAATTCCTGCCGGTCTGCGATCGTCTCGTGCCCCGCGTTCTCGCGCGACGACCATTTTGAAATTCCACCATGTCGACTCGCGCCGCGAACCTTATCGGTTCTACATAAACGATTTAGTAAAATTCTTCTGCTTGCCAGCCGGTAAAAAGGAAGACCCGCTAATGGGATTAATTCGATCAGTCTGTTTGCTCGCGTCGTTAAAGAAGTAATTCTCTTCGATGCTTGTTTGCGTGACTGGTTAACCAAGATTCCGTCACGATAGCACTTTCCTACATCTGTTTGCTTTTCCCTCGAACGGACAGATGCGTTTAATTCACCGACGCTAACGTCGATTTTGCTAAAAGCTGTCACATCCAAGACCGTGGCTCCTCGTGCGTATCGATGAACAGCGATACCGCTAAAAGTTTGCACTGTCTATTCAATTCCAACGAAACCGTCCCGTCTTCCTGTTAATCCCTTCGTTCGTAAACAGAAGATTTGTATCATCTCTGCCTGTGATTAAACTCAAACAAAGTTCCGCGAGTTCGCCAGTCCCGTCTCTTCTACACCAAGATAAGCCTTCTCGCTGCTGATTATGTTTGACAATTTTTCGAGTGCAGGCAAGAATTTTGCGTAAAAATTGCTAATCTCTTCTCGCTCCTTCGTTGGCAGAGATTATATAAACGTTATGTGCCGGGAAGTATGTCATTAGGTTGTTTGGAAAGTTTGCAGAAGGATTTAAAAGCCACGTATTCTTGCGGAAGTGACATCTCATTGGGTAACATTCGCACTCTTCCTTCCGTGCATATTTTGGTCTTCATTCTCGATAAGGAGTCGTTTCGAGCAGCTTTTAGGCGTCTAGAATTCCTCGTTATTGTACGACACGGATGAAAACCGCGATAAACGATAGCGTGGTGAAGCTGCATCCGGTGAAAGAGGACCGAGAACCAAAATACGTTCCCTGGTCCTATTAGCGCTGTCAAAGTTGACCAGATCCGACGACAAACGAGATACACGGAAACCAAACAAATTTTTCACGAATAGCCGTAACTCTGAACTTTCCACGCGATCCAACTAGAGACCGCGCTGATCCGGACCCGGAATTTCGTTATTTGGCAGAAGTTGGCAATAAATAGCCGTCGGATCGCGGGCAATCCAGGATACGTGGACGCTGAAAGACCGCGGGCTTTCCAACGAGGTATATAATGAAAAGTGGCAATTATAAATAACCACAGAGACGTCTATCAGAGTCCAAAAGTAAACGACGCGATGGCAAGTGGCCACGAACGATCGGATTCCAACGGCGCGCGGTCCAGCCCGCGATCGGCCGTGGAAGCTGGCGACGCGGCCGAAAAAGGAGAGAAAAGAAAGTAACAATAAAATCGATAGACGCCGGTGCACACCATTGACCGCAAACAGCGATTCCAATTAACATCCGTGGGTCGTTTGTTGGCGAAGGCGCGTGAGAGGTGAGCCACAATCGCTCTTTAAAACAGGATACGCACACGGTGGCCCTCCGCTCGCCGCCTCCGCTCTTTCTCCCTCGTAAACGCTGCTCCTTCCGCGGCCGAGCACCGATTCTCTAATTAACCGTCAGCCGCTGCGCGAGTACCGCAAGCGGAAGCGATTCTGGGTCCGCGCGCGAGCTTTCCTTCGCGTGCGTCGGGAAAAATAACGCATTCTTCCGTGGCAACGGTTCGAATAACGTTCACGAGGACGTTCGCATTGTTCCACGGTGCCCCGGAAGCGGCCTGGCCGCGTGAAGAAAGTTCACTCGCGGCTCGTGGAACCTTGACAGCGGATGGACCTCGAGGACGAGATCAAGCCACCCTGCTCGAGGTAGATCTTCGAGGGAGGTCTTATATGGATGACCATAGTTGCGGAATGTCGCATGTTCGTTGAACAGAGTCCATGTCGTACAGGTGTGCGTGAAATGGAGAAATTGCAGAATCCGTTGCAAACTGGTGCAGTTAGAAGTGGGCCTTTACGTTGTACGGTATCAGAATCGTTGCACAACGGAACTTCGATAATCTGATATTCAATAATTCCACATGCTCGATAAGCCCGTGACCTAGAATAGGGCTTCTTAACCTCTTGAATTATGATTCGATTATAAATAAATTCGTGCTTCCTTCTTTCTTTTCATGAAGGCTATTTTAATTTTAGTGGGGTGGATCGATATGTGCATATGTCTTCGTTATAGGGTTGAACTATGGGACTCAACCCCTTTATGAGTCACGTGATACTGAATTTGGGGGTTCGCGAAAATTTGACAACTGCTAATATATATTAGAATTGTAAGAATGTATGACAAAGAATTATTTTAAGTTTATTTTCTTTTATAATGCAAGGAGACGTGATCCTCGAATAGTTGAGCTGCAGTTACAATAAATATACTTTCCCACGAAATTGCCGTATCGTAAATCACAGTCCAACAATTCGATATATTCGATAATCCTGTTCTGCAGAACTCCGAAGCTTCAAGTAAGCCAGATTATTTCAATTGAGCCGAATATCGGCTTGGAAATCGTCGTCTCGTCCACGACAGTTACCGATTCATGGTTCCGCGAATCGTAGAAATCGACGACAGCTCTGTAGAGAACGATCGTGGACGGTTTACGAGCTCTCGATAATTGGGAAACCGCGTAGGCAAACCGATCTCGGGCGTGCCGTCATCCTCGCGAAAGTATGATCGGTTTTAACACTCGGGCTAACGGTCCCGTCGAACGCGCCACTGGTTATCATCGGTTGCAATAAAATAGAGAGCTTTCCGCGTATTGAACTGTTGTAGAGATTCCAACAGTCTTCGACCCGAAGCACCGACCATTGGGATTGAAATAAAAAAAAAAAAAAAAAAAAGAAGAAAAATAGAAAAACAAGCGAATTTTACCGATTTACCAGAGCGGAAAGATTTTGCACCTATGAGGCGCAAACAGCCATCGAATGACACGGTGATTGAATCGAGCGTGCATGGTAACGGGGTGAAAAACTGCGAGAATTTTCAAACACGCGATCTCGAAATTGGCACCAAACTCTGTACGACGATTAACAATATTCCGATTTTATGCACTTAACGCTCGAATTATGAAATCAATTAAAAATAATTTTATCTCTGACGTTTATTAAAAATGAAAACTGATGCTTGCTATATGTCTGCATATAGCATAAACTGATCGGTAGTTAGATCGTTAACAAAAATTATTCTCAAAAATATAAAATAATTTCTTTTACCCATAAGTCTGTCAAGACCAAAATGTCGAAGGCGAAAAGAAGCAAAATAGGATTGAAATAAAAGAGAAGATTATTCGAAACGACCACATCCGGAATTCCCGTATCATTTGCATAGGGTCATCTGACAAACAATGCGGTTTCTCTGAGAACCGAGCAACAAAACATGGCGCGATAAAGGCTAGATAAAAACGATGCAGGAATAAAGAGGAAGAAAATAATTCGAGGAATCGTCTGCCCACGAGAGAAGCCGCAAGGTAACCCAAATACACGGACGCGCGATACATAACCTATAAAACCCGCGAGACGAGTCTCCCGGCTCGTGGAGCAGTGGCGGATCGTCCTTGACGACACAGTAGCATACATTGTCCCGTTGCAAAGAGACGGAAAAATATTTTCATCGTCTCGTCCGCCTCTCGATCCATCTTACCGTCGCGAGGCGCCATTAACGTGCCGTTCCAGGGGCCCGTGCCTTTCCGTTCCTCGTCAACTGGACGCAGAAGGAAACGAGGCGTACGCGGCGTGCTCGACCCTGCTCGGTGCCCACGCTACTTTCGTTTCGTAAGACCGTGCACGCAGGTAGGCTGACATTCACGAAATACTATAAATAACGGCGTAGCCGGCGGGAGGCGTTTTGCTGGATGTGCACGCGAAAGCGGATTGAGAGAAAACGCTTCGATAGTGGAGCGACTAGCGGCTCGGCCTTCTTCTTCTACGCCGGCACGATGGGAAAAGCAGCGGCAATCTCATTTTCATGTAGGGTCCGTCTTCGCCGCGGTACACATTCCTCGAGCGATTCGCGCATGAAAGTCACGGCTGTTGGCACGGAATCCCGGTACCCGGTCCGCATTCCGCGCGATCGGAAATTCGGCTTCCGACGATTTTCCATTCAAACACGCGTCGCCACCCGGGTCCAACTAATCAACGGACTCTGGCGTTTCCACGCGCCGCTGAGCACCCTCGAAATACCTGATTTTATTGTCCCACCGACGACGTCGGGGCGCGAGCGTCCCTCGACTCCACGCTCGAGAACCGGATGTCTCGCCGCGTCGTTCGATCAACCATCGAATATGTTACGTGGATTAACTCGGCTTCCAGCGTGGTTAAGCGATTATTTTCCGGATTCTCTGCGGCATTCGGTTCACCGAACGTAAAAACGGATTCATGGCCCCCGTATGTCTGGGATTTTATTTTTAGTAGATACGTGGTTGGAGTAGCGTGTATCACTCGAGAACAGAGTCGGTTGATAAGCATTCAACGAGATGGGTTAATTTAATAGAGCTCCGCTATTCGTGGCCCAATTCGAGAAGGATAATTCTAGCTAAGTAGCCCAGAAAATCGTGAAACTCGGTCCGATTTCCAGCAATTTAACGGGCTCCTGTAATCAGGTCATCGTTAAAAAGGTATGAAAAAGGGAACGGCGAGACAATTTCCGAATAAATATTCCAGAGCCAAGTATATCCTTATCCCGAGTCTAGTCGTGCGTGTTATCCACGACCAAGTAAGGTGGACACGATATTAACACTAGGTTTACGGACGTTATCTGTATACCTATTTCTAAGGACACCTGTCAAATTGACAGGTAAAGGAAACCACGTGCTTTTTTTTAACGATTAGTTTAATTTAAAAGCAATTATATATTATATTAACATTCTTAATATAAGTTGACTAAATCTGTTACTATCGTATAATTGGAGCAACCCTTCCGTCCAATTGACGGGTTCCGTAAATCTAGTGTTAAGACGCCCGCCATTTTTACAATTCGATCGATCGGCTGAGAAGAACGCGTGGTCGATGCGCGGATCTCAACGCGATTCTTAGTCTTGCATGGAAACTCGGGCGAAGGAAGGAAATTTCGATGAAACGGTCGGTGGTAATTAAGCCGATGGCTGGCGTAATTACGCGGCGGATCGGCGTCGGAATAGAGGTAACCCGCTCCTAATATGGCGGTGACCGTGACGAATGATTTCACCGGACTATGCGAATGACTCACCAGATAATAATCGATGGGCTTCTCGCGTGCCTTGCTGTAGCCCTTCTGAAGCTCCGTCTGCTTAAGGGCATGGGCGATGTGAAGCGCGCTCGCATCGAATCTCCCATACTGGTAGCTCCCGTCTCCGGAATAATTGTGGTTGTACGGCGAGGACGCGCCTCCGCCGGCGTTCCCATGAAGATCACGCTGGGACGAATTCGTGGCCGGCGGTGAACCGTGTCCGTTTAGGTGCCTGGCACAATTAGGCGAGTCTACATTATCGTAACTGCAACAAAATCATGCAACGGGTCTTCAGGGGGTCTGGGGTTCGTCGTCGTCGCTTTTACGAGAATTTTCCCTCCAACTTGCCCGATCGACTGGCAAGCCAATAGACTAACAGAGGAGACACCGACCAGACGATTTCGAAGGGTTCCACGACGACGGATGACGAGGGATAGAGAAAGAGAAGTCGTCTGCGACCATGGTCCCAGAGTGCTGCGTTCGCCACCGCTTCCGGCATTTAGCATGCAAATTCAAGGATTCCACGCGACAGGGAACTGGGTCAGGCTTTTTAACGGGGCCTTGGAAACGTTTCCCTACGTGCAAACTCTGGTTCCGTGCGCGGGCTCATCGACGATTCAGCCGCGTTCCAACGAGCATCCTAGAACTAATTGCCACACGAGCCGAGCCAACCACGAGCCTGATTCATTGGTTCGACTAGGAAAAATCCGACAAGAGGCGCGCGTCTCGTGCACGAGCACCGCATCGCTTATGAGAAACCAGAGTCTCGGTTAAATGAATGTGTTACACCTCTCGCTCGTTCTCTCCTCCGGGGTTCATTCACTTGCGACCAAGCCACCGCTGCTTCTTCTTCTTCTTCTTCTTCTTCTTTTTCTTCTTCTTCTTCTTCTTCTTCTTCTTCCCCGGCTTCGGCTTCTACTTCTTCCTCTTCTTTTTCTTCCTGCTCGCGTACTTCTTCCTCTCTCCCGCTCTGCCTCTCTCGCGTGCACGCTCGCGCTGCTTGTGTCAGCCTCGGGCAGCTCGCGAAACGCGGCTACAAGAAATTCTTCCACTGCACGCGTAACCCGTGTGTGCACGCATGCTTCTTGCGCGTTGCTCCGCGGTGAAAACGATTCCGAGAGCGATATAAATCGACGCCTCGAGAATTTTCAGGAACACCAATTCGATCCCCAGCAGCGTGGTCCTTTTGCCGCCGATCGGCAGGTATGTCGGCCCCCCCTTATGCCAGCAGTCCCACTCGCCTGACCAATATGCTCGCCCCGTTTGTTTCCGCTTCGAGTATTTAATATTTCGTTTAATATCTTATATTGAAATTAAAAAATCCCATAAAATCTTTTATTTCTGAGTTTCTCTTTTTCCTATTCACAATAATGATATTCGTGCTTTGGCTTTGATGATATTCGTGTTAATTTGGTTATTGAAATTGGGAACATTGTGCATTGGGTTGTCCAATGTTCGATTTTCAGTAGGTGGCGTAAGGACAGGTCTGAATATATCAGAACAATTGAAAATAAATGACATTCGTACATATCGTAATAAACGGTACTTCAATCATATTTGGAAAAAAAATGGAGAAAATGAAAATTAGGAAACAAAATTAACCTTGTTATCTTCCGAAATATGCGAATTATAATTAAAAATTGGTTCCATCGATATACGATCTTCTTATATTAATTTTAAGTTCCATATTCTTATGTGCTCATTTAATTTTTCGATTTTTATTAATTATTATTAATCTTACGATCACAAATATAATTAAATTATTGAATATTGTGAGAAAATCCATATTTGTTTCTTGGCAAGTGTATCTCTGCAATTTTTTGGGATCTATCAGGCTTAGGGTGAGCATTAAATTGGTTAAATCCTGAAATCCTTGCGACCAGATTAGATTTACGTAAGGTTTCCATAGAGGTATATTTGTCGGTGGTTTTGCCGTGTTTTTTGGCTACCCGGTACTTGCCGAACGCTGCAACAGGTCTTTCCCTGATCGATTTTATAGCCTGTAAGGTGTAATTAGGATAAGACCTGGTTAATTCGGGCTTTCGTTTGATTTAGACACAGCACGCTCCTTCTTCTTGCAATTAACCGGAATCGAATAGGTTCCACCGTTTCGTCCTTATTTGCACAGCACCCATGGTATGCCGTGAAATCTTGCCGATTCTGATCTAGTTAATGGAAACTGTATTTCGCCTCCAGCCGCTAATCCTTATCGATTAGGCTAGCTTAAGGACGATTTCCCGGACGTCCCAGACTTTCGTTTAACTTCCCATTGCAGCTCCAAGTCTTTAACCATACTTCATTTGTTTGTATACATCGTCGAGAGGTGGTTGACCTTGAACAATTATGAACGGATTTTTGATGCGTTAGTATCTTTGTCCATTGTGTCTCCACTTGTGAAAATTTCGCTTTTCCTGCTGCTCTGACGCTATTCTCTTCTTGCGAGCTTATTGTTTCGAACGATGGTACTCTTCTGGTGTCCTTGTACTCTCTTTTTGTTACTAGATCTCGTTCTTTAATGCTCTTTTTGCTTTCCTCTTATTGTCAGAATTTTTTCTCGTCGCGTTCATCAGTTGTTACTTATCGCTTTTCTTTTATAGACTGGAGTTGTTTCCACGTGCATAGAAGCACAGTGCTGGATCGTTTTATCAGCTAGCCAGCAGTGAGTCACCAAGAACGTCTTGACAGTGGTCAAGAAGTTGCCAAGAGTGACTTTGAAGAAAGTGGATGTTCATCGTGTATATTGGATATTTAGCCAAAGAATAGACTTTGATACTCTAGGCCAATTTTGGATCCTGGTATAATCGTAGCGAATCAAAGAGGCAGAAGTTGGAACTCGTTACCAAGTCGAGCATCCTTTCGTGAACCTTGGCGAACGATATTTAACTCGAAAGAGCAGCCATCACCGGCCAAGTGTGGACCAAGTTTCGACACACGTACCTTTACACGCGATAATCCCTCAGAGTGTTATTCCTTTCGAAATAGAGCGATTAATCCCGAAACATTTGTCACTCCAAAAAATTAATATGCACCTAACCCAATGACTGCGATAAAATTAGGTAAAAATTTGATATATTCGAGCAGAACCTAATTTCAACATTAAGAATTGAAAACCTCGTTTAGGAGTGCAACAAATTTACCTTAATCTCGTTTTAATCCCTGTAATACCACCGATACTGCTACTCAGAGTCTCGATGTTAGACCTCGCTGCACGAGCACTATTATAGGAACCGGAGGAACCATTAGGAAGCGGACACGTTTGATATGAATCGAAAGATCGAAGGAAACGCGACATGGTACGGCATATTTTTCTTGCATGGATCGAAAGACGAACGCAGGATCGTCTGGCCGATCGCGTCCATGCGAATCTCTCGGAGGCGAGCTCGTTATTTCAAGGAAATCGGGTCAGCCATTGACATTCCGGCCGGAGAGCAAGTGTGCTTCTCGCGCGCACAATCGCGGTTTCACACTTTGTTCGAGACCTGGTCGGGATTAAGGCCAATGTGGCGATGCGTTATGTAACGAAGATGAACCAGATGGCTCGGCTGACACGTATGCATATAGGACTCGGGAACGACTGCGAGCCAACGCGTATTCGTGGCGAACAATTGTCACGGACAGTTCGTGAAAAAAATTCCGGACTTGTAGAAAAGTGTCCGAGTTACGTGACTGACTTTCCGATCCCCGTTCCGACGAGGAACAATGAATTTTCGGCGTGCCGGTGGGCGAACAGACGCGAGAATTATATCCGTGATCGAAATTCCGTTTTACATGGAGGAAAACGAAACGTACGACAGCAGCCGATGAGCCGAGTGTGCGATAAAAGATTAATCGTTGCCAAGGTTAAAGAACACGGTTAACAAACCGTTAACGCGATCGTTGGAGCACAAAAGGCCGCGCGACCATTTATACTCCATTTAAACGAGGATCTCGATTTAACACACCGAAGGGAAAGTGGTGAAACCGAACGTGAAGCGAGTCGATCGACTTTCCGGCGTATCGTTCGAGTGCCATTAAAATACAGGAAACGTAAAGGAGAGCCGTGCACGTTAATTTTCTGCAGACTGTTGTGCAGCAGTTTGCGTTTAACGGCTCGGCCATCCACCGGCGGCGCTGCTGCTAAAAGGGAGGAAAAAAGGAGCAAAAGGAAAGATATGAATAACCCGGACTCCGTGACAGACAACGATGGAATTTTAACGAGGCTTAACGCGACTTTGTCGAGACGAATCTCGTCGCCCGGCTTCGATTTTCCCATTAAGAGAATTACACGCATCGATCACACGTAGAAATTCGCGATTCGTCACAGCGTTATTGAACGTCCTGCGAAGGGGACGGACCGGGCGAGGCGGCGAGAGAGGCAAATATATGGGAAGAAAGGAAAAAGAGAAATGCGTTAATTCTACGATCGCTTTCAAGGTATCATTACCGTGCTAGTAAAACGTTCCCAGCGTAACTCAACCCGTAACCTTTGGAATAGCAATACCGGTTGCGTACGATCGCAGCCACGTCCTTGGAATCGTCAAACGCGGCTTAAGAAGGCTTAATTACGCGCGTGTCACGTCCCTACCCTGTTCGCAGACTCGAAAATTACACGCTCCTGCTATGCTGCACCACACTTTTCCTCGATCCACGCCACGCCTGGTCGAGTGTTCCTCCGTTTCCGGTGGCCGCGGAAGAGCAAGAACGGTCGGACGCGACGATGCAAATCGCTGGACTCGTTTGACCACGTGTCACGAGCTAATCTCGCGATTATGCTCGCTGTTATTTAACCAGCCCCCTTTTGCTCATGGGATGACAGCGTTTGATAGATTCCTAGAAGCGAAATAGCGTTCTACCTTGAACACTGTTTTTCCGTTTCCCCTCGTGCTCCGATCGCGATGCTAGTGATACTCATGAGATAAAACGGTAACGGCATAAGAATCGTTGCGTTGTTGCGCTCGTATCGCGATAAACGTAACGGGGAACGAAGGAAGGGTTGGATCGAGTGGATCTCGCGCGGTCCAGTTCGCTCGTTCGAGTTTTCTAGCCTAGATGAAGCGATGCGAGGCCGTCAGAAGTGGATATTCCTCTGGCTGCGATTCGCAGGGGATGACTACTCGGACAGAGAAGCCGCTACGATTCCCGAATTCCCGAGGAACGGGCCTCGATCGCTTGACATTTGTCGTATCGAGGGATATTTTTAACGTTCGGCGACTAGTTCAGAGACGAATCAGACCGGACGACTTCCAACAGAGACGATACACCCATCCCGGTGTTAATCGATTCACCGAGGCTCGAGCAATTTCTCAGTGGACCAAATTAACACACTCTACTACCTCCTACTTAGCAAGTCTACAGCACACATTCGTTCCGCGAACCTACCGCAAAGTCCTACATCTCTATCCCGGGTAGAGAGTTCGCTGGTAGGCTAACATTGTACAATTTGATGTTAGAAAATGGCGCAATTGGTTAATTATCCAAGACCATTTCCGCAGGAATGGTAGAAACACGAGGCGAGGTATCGAGTGGTAAATTAACAATGAAACGAAACAATGGGAGATTCCGACTCCGGTGACCTTGAATAAATTACTTATAATTATTACAATTACCAGGAACTAGGAACCATTTTCTCAACGGTGTTACGGATACGAGATAAAGCGTCGAATGTGATACTAAATCGACACGGAAACGGAAGAATGGAAGATTCTGATCTCGTTGACCTTGAGCAACGAATTCATTTTGCGAACAATCCAAGTGTTACAGAAAATATACAATTCGTTCAGACTCGATACACCTGATCATTTTATAGGAAAATGGTAGAAACGCGAGACAAAGGTACCGGATATTACATTGACTATGAAACGAAACAGAGGACTCTGCTTCCAGTAGTGACCTTGAGCATCCAAACAATCGTTAAAAGCGTTATAGAAAACATACATTTCGATCAGAGTCGATTCCTCTGATCATTTTCTAAACAAATGATAGAAAGGTGAGACAAAGGTACCGAATATTACACTGACAATGAAACGAAACAGAGGACTCTGCTTCCAGTGACCTTGAGCATCTAAACAATCGCTACAAAGCGTTACAGAAAATATACAATTCGTTCAGAATTGATACCCCTGATCATATTCTAGGAAAATAGTAACAATGTGAGACCAAGGTACCCAATATTACACTGATAATGAAACGAAACAGAGGACTCTGCTTCCAGTGACCTTGAGCATGTAAACAATCGTTACAAAGCGTTACAGAAAATGTACAATTCGTTCAGAGTCGATACCCCTGATCATTTTCTAGGCAAATGATAGAAAGGTGAGACAATGAAACGAAACGGTGGAGGTCTCTGCTTCCAGCAGCGACCTTGAGCATCTAAATTCGCTTTACGAAGAATCTACCGCGATTAGGTGTTATGGAAAGTCTCTTACCAAGGCGGATAAACTCCTCGCGGCGACCCGCCGCCGGCTCTGATCTGCTCGTTGACGTAACCGCTCCTCGGTACGTTCAGCGCGGACCTAATGACCACGCTGGACCCGTCCAAGGTTCCAGGCCCCGGTTTGGGAACGTGGCTGCTACAGTACACCTCCTTGTCGTTGATCGTGTGTTGGTTGTTGTAGTAGGTCTTCAGGGTCAGCTTGGTGCCGCAGATCGCGCACTTGAAGCAGCCCGCGTGAAAGAACGTGAAGTCCTTCAGCGGGCCGACCCTGTCCACCTGGTACACGGTCTGAGCGCACCTCAGACACGTGCTCTCGTAAAAGTTCGGCCGATACATCGTCCTCTCAGATGCTTCTGCCGTTTAGCTTCCGTTTCCTGCTTGATTCCTCTGACTGTGTCCTCAGGCCGGGCTGCTCCTCGCTGTGCAAGACGCTGCGTGCCACCTAGACAGGCAAGAAACTCGATGTCAGCTGGAGATGCCAGGCACGAGATGAGAAATTGCACGAGAAAGGGAATAGATCTTCGAGAGATTTGCATTCGCGATACGGTGGCGAGATGGGGATCAGGTATGGGCGAGTAATCGATGATCGAGGAATCATCGCTGGGATGGAATTCCTCTGGTGTTTTTTTTTTTTTTTTCTTTTTTTTGCGAAACAGGAGAAAAATTATGGTCGGTTACGGTTTCTAGATACGATCGGTGAAAGAGTAGCTAATAATTGGCGGCAAGGTAATGGCATAGAGGTGCTGTACGATTGCACAATGATAAGCAAACAGAGCAAGACCTATGAAACGTGGATATATGGGTACGGAACTTTCGAATCGTAGGGTAATATAGAGGTTCGAAGAATATCGATGCAACGCCCGATGATAGCGTTCCGAACTCATTTATGTTCGTACTTTGTCTGGAATAACGAGGGAATCTCAGATTGCATGCTCGATCGAGGATGTCGATAGTGGTTTTCACTTCGTTAGGTGCCTATTAATTGATCCTGGGATGAAAGTGAAACGCGATGTCTGATTTGAGAAATTTTCTAATTATCCCACGCGTTTCCTGAAAATTTCGTAATACAATGAGAGATTTATCATTTAAATCGAAGCTTCGTTTGATAAACTGTCAACGTGATAGGAGAACGTGATACCATTTAGAGTATTTAGAATAGCTCGATTATTTTTCATTTTCTCACCCAGTCTATCTATAATCAACCCAAAGCATAAAATATAATTGCAAAACAAGCAATTGCAAATAAAATAATCGAAATAAATTAGGATGAGCGCGGTAAATTTGATGCTCGGTAAAATAAT
This sequence comes from Eufriesea mexicana, assembly GCF_001483705.2. Taxonomy (NCBI): domain Eukaryota; kingdom Metazoa; phylum Arthropoda; class Insecta; order Hymenoptera; family Apidae; genus Eufriesea; species Eufriesea mexicana. The sequence goes on along the minus strand of NW_016907864.1, from coordinate 989,931 downwards.
TACCGAGTCAATTGCAAATAAAATAATAGAAACAAATCATCCCGCCGCTTCCAAAGTGCACGAAGGTGGCAGAAACGTTTCATAAGTTCAACCATACAACCCGGCAAAGCTCGTGCCTTAATTGGCAGTAATTACCGCGATGCAAAGCGCGCGTGCGCGAATCAGACCGAGGCTGTTTCCCAACTCCCAATAATTACCCCGCAGGATGTTTAAACAAGAGGAGGAAAAGGAAATAAAAATGAAAAAAAGCCACGAGATAAGAACAAACGAAGAAACGAGCCAACAGAAACCACGATACGATAGCATCTCGATCGGCAGGCGATCGAAGATGATAAGCCTAAACGCATCGTTATTAGGACTGACCGAGCCGCCGACACTTTCCTGCCAGCTTTTGCAACGAATCGTTGCCAATACTTTTCATAGTGGGCGACCAGCGAACGGATAATTGCAACAGATTTCACGAGCTCACGGTGTACCCGGCAATAACGTCATATAGGGATTTTCACACGTGCGAACGAAACCGTACGTCCTCGTTAACGCTTCGTTCCACGATAATCGCCTTTCCTGTTACGATCGCCGCGTGGAAATCGCATTTTTTCGTTCCAACCTGTTCCCTCATCGTTTCCATACGTCCATCTTCCACGCTCGCGCAAATTACGCAATCGCGAACGTGACAGAGTGCATTCTAGTAGATGTGAAGGAAATTTTTGAAACGAACTATCACCGATCTTTTCGAAATCATCTTGGTTTTGCCGATTGTTCGACGCGATCGGTTAAGTCTCGGGACGATCGAGCTTTTCCTCTTTCTCTCCGCGATTCTTCCTGTGCGCGAATTCCCCGGCGACCACAATGGCGCTTACGTCATTCCGTTAGCGACCATGCACAACAATACCGTAATAAACGCAGGATAGTCCGTCTCACGCATCACCGAATCGCGGCTTTCCGCTCGCCGCGACACGCACTGATTCTTTTTTTCAGACACCACCTCTCCGCGAGCTGTCCAGGGACGAAAAGTTCGCGAAGAAGATGGACGCGCTGGAAAGTCCCTCTTCCGGAGAACGAGCACGCGCCGGTCACCCGGGAGAAAGCATTTTATTTCGCGAACCGATCATTCCGTCGATGTCGAACACGTTCCTGGCTTATCAGCGGCTACCATAGCGTGCAACCGCGATTCTTTGTGCCACTCGGCCGTGGCGGGCTCTGAAAATATCGGACCCCTGCGTGGCTCGAACAATGGGGGTTAGCTTGTTAGGCAGTTTATCGATGAAATTTTCATCGGCTAAAAATCCCGGAAACCTTGTCAACGTTGCTATCTGCGAACGCGTTATGATCCGGTACAGGATCTACCGTGCGCGATCTGCGTCGAGAAACTTCCAAGTCGGCCTCTGGACGGTATAAAGATCGGAATCGCGTTCCCGATCGCCGTCGTGTCGGACCTGCTAATTTCGGTGTCAACTGGAAATTTATACCGTGGGTGCTAATAATACATACTTTTTCTCTTCTCCCCGTATGTGGGAAATAATTTTGTCACTTTCTAAATTGTTCTATCGTTTCATTCTGCTCGTTCCATAGAATTCTCGCTAGATTTTTATCCCGAGATATTTCTAGGAAGCGAACGGTATTTTCATTTGCTCTAATTCCTCCGCGATTTTTTAACTCTATGGAATTTCTAGCGATTTTATACGCAGCTAGGTCCCCCCGATCGTCGCAAGCAACAGATCTTGTATTTCTGTAACAGCGACTTGGAAAGGAAGATGTCGCGCACACGGAAGTGGCGATTCGCGTGGCGTTGCCGATTTAACGAAGAAACAAGCTCGATCGACTCGTGTCTCACGCTCGGACGTACCGGCAGTCGTAAATCGCATCTGCGTCCATCGCGTGTCATTTCCCTACGTGCCCCTCGCATTCGACTACGAAAACCTCGACTCCGGTTAATTGTCAGAGTCGTCGGTCTCGCTCGAGCAGATCGGCGACTTCGCGTGCATTTCAATCGCGCGATGTTACGCAACGTTGCAAGAGGAAATGGTAACGAGTGCCCGTAAAACGCGACACTTCCAATTACGGCCGCTCGTCGCTTTTCATTCATCCTGTTGCGCATGTGTGGTCGTCGAACGCGCAATTTCAAACGCGCGGTATCCATACATGTACCGCGTTTCATGGATCACCGGCTCCGATCGCCGCTCGAACCCGGCGATCCAACAGTAAAAATCCTTCCCCGACCATGTGACACGGGCGTCCGTGGAAAATTAGCGACGTCGGGCATGAGAAAATTATTTATCGCATTCCACGCATCGTTTATCACTCGATAATGCCCGCTCGAATACCCGCTGTCCCCATTCTGGCCCACCTTCTCCTAGGTATTTACGCTCGGCTCGCGCACGCACGCTCGTACGTGTATACGTGCGACCACGCACGCACACTCGCGAACGGCCACGTAGCCGTGTGCACGTACCTGCACGCACACGCGCAGGCCGGCGCGCGGACGCGCCACGTAACTCGGCGTTTCGCGTTAAAGAAACTTTATCGAGGTGACTCGAACGAGGTATACGCACGTACGCGGAGAGGAGGCTCGAGCGTGCGCGATGTTTCGCGCGGAGACGCGGATACAACGGGTTAACGGCATCGTGGATCAGCGGAAAAGGCGTGTTCCCGTGTTTGCGACAGTTTGTCTGGTTACTTAACGCGCGAAAGTACCGGTGAATAGCAGGCATTCCACTGAACGGGCACATCGATGGGCCCTGGTACACGTTGCACGGCTCTTTCTCCATCTTCCTCTCTCCTGCCGGCGATTCGAGAGATCCGAGCGATCTCTCGAGCACCGTGGAACACGAGAATCGACTCCTCGAGGCGCATCAGATTTGTCAAGCACGTGTACCATTGGGTAACGAAATAAATCGTGCATCGCGAGACCGATGGGTATCACGGTACCGGCGATCGTGTCTCGAGGAGAGAACGAATATTCGCGATATTCGCTGGCGAATATCGGAACGCGGCATGAATTCGACCGGTCGTTCTAGAGGCAAGACAATTGGAGCAGCGAGCAGGATGAAAAAAAGCCGAGTATGCCAGCAAGGCCAGTGTTCCCTCCTTCCCCCCTGGAGAAGTGGTCGACACCGGTACGATATATCCAGTGCATACTCACGTTCTCATGCTTCCATGTCCAGCAGCTTGGTCCACGAGAAACCTCGGCACCCGTCCCGGTGCAGTTCGAACATCTCTCCTTCGAGCTCCTCGGTCGTGTTTCCTTCTCTCTGCCGGCCAACGTCGGACACGATTTACTTTCTATCGACGAGCCGTGCTCCGCCTACGGGTAGGTAACCGAGACACTGCGAAAAATCGCGCACGATATACCACGGTACGGGCTTCCCTCTTCCGGTCGTCGTTACAGCCGCACCGAGCATTGAAATCACCAGGTGCCGATGATCACCGCGGGGCCGACGAGGACCTCGTGTTCGCGCGCGCACCGTCCACCCAGCCCACTGGCAGACAAAGAAGAGAATTCCGGGAACAGATCCACCTGCCAGGTAGTCGCGATGTGTCTGTCCTGTCTTCACGGACCTCTAGCAGAGTGAAACCGTGATCACGGTGACGATCGACGCTGCGTGAACGACGTTCCGGTTTGTCCCTCGATGGATCGCGCGTGCACACAGGCCCGGCCTATGTCTCGACCTTCCCGTCCACGCGTACGAACGTTTTCTGGCACCGTTTTCGTGTGTCCGCCACCTGGAATGAGGTCTCGCCACCAAGCGAGGCGGCCACGCGAGAGGTCGAACCTGAATATCGCCACCTGCTTCCTTCGACGTTCCAGGAAGATCTGAGGTGAGAGGGACGGCCATTTTGAGGGACCGCGCTGGCTCTCAGGTGGCGCTATGGTTGGAGAACCGTGGCTGCACCGGTGTGGGTATCACACTCTTTTACGTGCGCTCACCTGGCGAGGTTCTGTCTTTGTCACCTGTGACGATCCACGCACATGCTCGTCTTTCGTGCATTCCTTGCAAAGAAATCGCCTTTCCTTTGTCTTCCATTTTCTTTTCCTCTTTTTCCTTTCTTTTTCCTCTCCTCGAGACTCGCGTCGAGCCGTAGAAAATCGATCGCGCGATTTTCGATCGCGTACGTGATTCCCGGCCGATTGTTCCAGGACCTGTCGGTTTCTCAGGCTGCTTGGAACGCGGTCCCGATTCACTACTTTCGTTCGAACGACTGATCGATACGTGATGGGAAAAAAGAAAGCGGCGAACCAGTCTGTTTACCGAGATCGATGCCCACCGTTTTAGGATGTGTCCCGGAATCGCTTTTAAATCCTCCTCTGTTAAGCTGCTGTCACGACGCGAGCTTCCACTCGTCACTAGCTTACCGATTCAATCACGCGAAATCGGAATTACTGCCTGTCGGTCCAACGTGATTTTTCGCCTACCGCTTTATGACCAACTTTCACTGACTCATTGGGAACACGGATCAATGGAATGCTAAACCCGAGCCAAGCGACGATTGTCGATCCGCCGACGACAATGGGCGGGTTTCGAACTGTCGACAGGTGTGTCAGGTGTACCGACCTCGTCGATGGTACCCGAGAGACGAATTAAATTTGTTTCCAATAATGCAACGAAGTACGTGCTTACGCGAAGTGGCTTACGTAACGATTCTCGAGGTCGAGCAGCGAATACGATACGGACAAGGATCGTCGATAACGTATTAACTTCGCCATATCTGCGTATAGTAATTCGATGATTTCCCCTGCGCTGTTTTATATCGAGCAAATGGTTAATTTCCTCGCCGTGCGATTAGCGGCAACTTCTCTACGAAAAGTTACACTTAATGAATCTCTTACGGTCGTAAAAACGGAACATTAAGCCCCCATCAACCTGCTTATGGTTGTTTTCACCCGGCATACCGAGATATCGGGCTTCGATATCTCGAATGAGATCATTTGCCTGGGAGAGCGTACGGGCGGATGTTTTTTCGTCCGAATGAAAAGCAGGTTGCTCACGGTTAACGACGGATTCGATAAATTATTTAAATGAATTGTTCAGACCCCTCTCGCCGAGATCTCTCTTTCTCGCTGCCTCGACGCGGCGCGTTGGCCGGCTCGATTTAGCGAACTGCTCGCGGAGACCTGTTTCTTGTAATTCGAAATTGAAAATGAGAGAAAAGGAGGCGGCAGAAGGACGAAGGAAAGGGAGGAAAGAATCGAATGTTTTCACGCGGTGCCGGCATTTCGAGGCCCACGCGAGACGCGAGCGTTTTCTACACACGTGGGAAGTAAGTTGTAAGCGATGATGCAACCGTGGATATAATACAGATGCAAATTTACGTCGGCAACAGTTAGCATATAATTACACCTTACTGTATTTAGTTTTACGGGTGTATAAATTGATACGAGTGGTCTACCTTTCTGGCATTCTTCGCGCTTGTTTCCCACTCTTTCGTTGGCCGTCCAGGAGGAATCGCCATAACTGGAATGGCGCAGGTATTTTTACTTTTGTACGAGCCTTCGTGCATTTCTATGTGAACAGTGCACCGTCCGAGTGGCATACGAGATGGGAATGACGTTATACGATAGCGATATCGAATGGTCATTAGGATTCGAATATATGCTACTTCCTTTGCAATTATATCATTGTTCCGAGAACGATTGCATTATGTATTCCTCGCGAGACAATGGGCAGAATTTATTAAAGAGAAATTTATTACAATTGAATGGGGAGAGCTTTCTTTCATCGATTCGTTATGAGCTGTTTATAAGTTGCAACCAAGTAATGGTATCAATTTACGCCTGTGTCTCGCTCGATGTATATTTCATACCGTGATAAATTCAACGAAATATGCTCCGAGATAAATCCATTTATCGGTCGTATCAATTTTTCACTTCATTTTAACAGTTTATTGCCGGAGTTTATTGTAACAGTTTATTGTAACCGTATCGCAAACAAACCTCTAAATATAAATTCGTTCGTTTCGCGCGATATGTTTTCCATTGTCGATGCACATTACGTTTATTTAGTTTTTATCCAAACAACTGTAAATTAAACACGCGTAATGCGTGTGTATATAGTAAAACATTTATTCGTCGAACCGCTGCAACTCCAATTTTTAAAAAATATCCTGAAATCGATATTCAAATATCGAAGAGCAATTAAAATTTCCAAATAAACCAAGTCCGAATTTACTCGATCAATTTATCCCTAAATCAATCACGCTCTACAACAACGACAACAACGAAATATATACCCAGACTGCATCACTCGTCCTCGTATTTTGTTACATACGCACCAAAATTCTTATTTACCAAATTTTTACTGCACAGTCGGAACTTACGTTTCTATAAAAAAAATAAAATATCGAGTAATTAACCCTCTGCACTCGAGAGGCGACCCTCAGTCGCCATTTAATCGGATTCTAAAGATTGATCGACGATGCTTGGAATGTCGAAGTAAAATAATTCTACGTCTTAATTTGCATACGATTTCTTATTTACCGTTTCAAAAATATCGTCGACTTTATGGGAGAAAGTCTTCGAATTTGCTATTTTTCTGTAACGAAAAAATGGCCGAGTGCAAAGGGTTAAGAATTTCGTCGTACAAGCGAGTCTCGTTACGCGAATTTCTCAATTAATTTCAAGGAACCGGGGCCGTCGAGCTACCCTGCAAAACCCGCGACACCCTCGACACCCAACGAGTGTCCCAATTTCGGCACATCAAGTTCCCGGTGGAATTCGCGGTCGCGCGAAAAAGAGGATCAAGATCCCGGCGTCTAAGCTCGTAAGCAGGCGATCGTAGTCACCTACGGTTTTCCTCGAGCGAGTGCCAGCTCTAACGCTTCTAAACGCGCGCGGCGTCGCGATATATTTACGCGAACGGGGAGACTTCGGTAAAACGGTGGCAGCGGTCCAGCAGCCACGTTACGGAAATAGATTTCGGCTGGTGGCGATGCAACAGCTCCTTGTAGACGACGAGCGCTGCCGAGCGGTCGGAAGCAGCCAGTACCGTGACGACCAGTTCCCGAGGAAAAACGGAGAAATCGCCTCCGCGAGGTCCCACATGAATGTGAGTGCGATCTTCCTTTCACGAGTGCCATTATCCGCCGCGAATCGGTGGCCGTGCGTCACGCACCCCGATCCTCGGCCCGCAGTGCGTCCTTTGTTTTCTACGTGCTCGCCGATAACACGGTGCATCGCTCTGGAAACGCTCGACCGCGTGGAAGCGCGTCCCTCTGCCGTTCTCCTCTCCCCGATCGGCTCTTCCGTGAATCTTCCTCGTTTCTCTCGAACCTGGACAAACGAACGGGGCAGGGGCCTCGCTGGCTCGTCTTCCCTGGCCCAGGTTGCGTAAAGACGAGGTCTCGGGGCCGCTAGAGAGCTCAGGCTACGTGACAAGGCGACCAGGATCGTGGGGACTCGGCTATCGCCAGTAAATTTCACCGGTTTTACTTTCGCGTGGTGAAACGGAAGTGCTGGTGGTGAGACGCGCTGAGCGACCAGGATGTCTAGCCACGGAAGCTTCCGCGGGCCTCGGCTACGGGCCCACGTTCCATTACATGGTCCTCCCTCCGCTCTCGCGACTCGCGTACCGGAAGCCGAGGGAGATCGGATTGTTTATGAAGAAGACACGCGACGCTGGCCGCGCTTCTGCCGGAGTGCATGCTCGGTGACACTATCGCGGCGAAAGCATCTGAATATTCCTCTCCGTGCGAAACTACGAGCTGGACGGACGTAGAATTCTAATTTCGTTGGTTTCGTACTCGGAGTGGCCGTTCTACGTAGTTCCCGGGGTCCTGCGTGATTTGTGACACGTGTCAGTGATACGATCCATCTCGCTGCACGAGCCCCGCGTTTAATGGCTTTTCGGATATTTTCTTCGAGCGAACGATGCGTGTGTCGGGGCCCGGTATAGGTCGTATGTTTGCTCGTTAACCGGAAGATAATAAAACTCGCGCCGGGGATATTATTACGTAGTCAGAAAAATGTTTTCAGAAGAAACTCGAGCGCGCGGAGGGGGCTAGATCTTGGAGCGACTCCAACTTTCGTAGACTTTTGCAATTTTGACGAGAAATAGAGTTTCTAGAGACACGCTCGCTGCTCGTCTAGGCAATTTTTGCATTAAAATTAACTCGACGCGAGTTCGACGATGGGATGATTCTGGATTTACGGTTTGTCGAAATTTCTATTTGTCTTTGCGCTGGAGAAGGGTCATAGCGCGCTTATGACGATCGTGGCGAAATCTATATTTACGGTTCTCGGAGATCAGGTGCTTTGTTGCTCTTGTCGTAGACGGAATCGCAGCATAGAACAAAAGAGTATGAGCCGTCGGGAAGAACAGAAGGGGTAAACGTTCTAAAGATACGTATGGCTCTAATTCGAGGATCTAATTCATGCATGTGGAACTCGTGCGATGGCTGGAACCGCGAAATTACTCTGCCTGCACGCGAGAACCATTGCTCTTCGTTGATTTATAAACGAACGATAACGCGAAGCGAAAGAAATGGATAATAAAACGAGGCTGAATTACATCGCGGAATGTCTGAATCGAATTTCGAGGGAACGCTGAATGAATTTTGGAGCACAGCAGCGCGATATTTATGCATTCTTCGTATTCGTGTCAACGCGAAGAAATATATTGTCGCGTGGCTCGATTTTATTTCGAGACGCGGAACACGATTTTCCCCCGCAGAAATAGATTCGATTTTGGCCTCTTCCGGCGGAGAATCAACCGTGTGACGTCACGCTTTCTCGAGGATCCACTCGAAAAATCTCGATCGTGCGTCTAGCGAAGTCTCAGACACCCCGGTCCAACGTGCGATGACATGAATTCACGAACTGCTTGGCAGCCGAACACGAGTCACCGATGCCAGCTTGTCACCCCAATTCGAGACTTGTGCAAAAATGCATCGTTACCGATAAACAATAGAAAAGATTTATCGTCATAGGCGCGAGAGATTGCGCGTGTCGCAACCGTCTTAAACGCGCGAACGCCGATTAACCGGGTTCTTTCAGAAGTATTTGAGAAACGCGGTAACCTACTCCCAATTACGAGAAAGTGTCAGCTTGAAAGTACAACGCAAAACTTTGTCAACGTCCGATATAAATCGGGTAAATCGAGATCTTCTCGTCAGAGACGAAGCATAAAAATATTTATATTATATCCCCATAACTTGAACGAAGTGAAAAGACTGTCGACTTCGTGATTATAAACTTTGGATCGTAATGAATTAACAGCTGGTATGTCGTTTACAGAACCCGGGAGCTGAAAAATGGCGCCCGATGGCCATCTCGAACCCGTCGACTCGGCTGCGCATGGCCAGGTCCATGCCCCACTGGGTACTGGTACGTAACCCTCTGATCGATCTCGCCCCTCAATCTCGACCTTTCCGACAACCCCGAGTTTACGATCCTTCGCCTTTAAAAGGTGCAACAACAGAAGGAAGCGGAGCAGAAGCAACGCCGACCACCGACCCCACCGAAAGTGCCGCCACCATCGCTCTCCGGAGACTGTGGTGACCCAGACTACGAGATCATCGAATTTCCGACCCGACCGCAAGCACAGAAGTCCTCGACACCGGGCTCGAACGCGTACAAGTGCACCCTCTGCGGCACCGAGAACGTGTTCGCCCGTTGCGACACGTGCAACGGGAATTATTGCGAGGCCTGCGACGACACGAACCACAAGCACCCGAAGAGAAAGAACCACGTACGAAGAAGAATCCTGACGGAGTTAACGACAAAATCCCGACCACCCCTGCCGCCGAAGGGAGAAAACCTCTCGAGCCCACCGCCCATCCCGCCCCCAAGGCGGAACCGCAAGAACGCTCAGGTAGGATGCAACCTGGCCTGAAGCTTTCATCCCTTCCCGTGAATTTTCTTTCAGGCTGACGACGTGTTGTCGACCTTAGGTATCCGTGCGTTTCCTCGAGGCGATCCAGAGTCTGTACCGGTGCTCGCTGCTGTGGATCATCGGGATCAACGGAAACCAAGTTGCGAGGGTCGCGTGTCCCATTCTCTGACAATTTCCACGGCGTTCTCCCGCTTGTTCCTCCGATCACTTTCGTTCTGTTCCAGCGGGATTAGTTGCCCATGAGTCTGTCCACGGGAATCACAGACAGCGTTTCCTCATGGGCTAGTAGATACACGGTGTAGCACTTTTGTTAGCGTAGCGAACAGTCGCAACTTCGTCTCCGGTGACTCGAATCGTTTCTCGATGGATGTTTGTTGTACAAGAATAGATGTTGCTTGTTATTAATCGTTGTTAGCTGTACCACGCTTCGAACGGCGCCAGTCTCGTTGGTTTCTACGAGAGAGAACACGTCACACCGAGGCAACGTGAAGATTGTTAATCGCGCGAGCTTTAAATAGTCGACTAGGAACTGTCCCCCAGATGCACCGAGAGTTTTTATAGAGACTTTACCATTGTATATCTACGTTGTTTCATCTTAATACACCACGTTACCGCAAAAACACCACTGCCGTATTCACTGAACCCGTTCACTCTATCACACTGTCGGCAAAGTAACGGGCGGGAAGAGACGTGCCGGAGCAATTGACAGGAGCTTTGTGCAAACTTGGTTCCGGAATTATCACGCGTGCTTTCTCTCCCAGCGATTAGCACGACGGTGAATATGGCAGAGCACGGTGAACACGGTGATTCGATTCGACCATCATGCACCGTGCTGTATCTCCCGTTACCGTTACTGGTACATCATGTATGTTATGATCATTGTTCGTTAAACCATTCACACGTTCTACACACACACACACACACACAGTTCGTTATTTTCAGCTTGCAGCCAATCGCACCTATCGCCATCCTGTCGCTAACGTAGGACTATAAGAGTCAGATCACGATCACTCGGAATTTGATTTATACGTCACGTTATTCTAGCTGCCAGTGTTCCCGATTCGTCGGGAACGCCGTCGATTTATTTTGTTTTCTACTAACGCTTTGTTTATCATCGATTTAGCCACGCACGTCGCCGCAATTTAATTTTAGCGCTGCAGCCCTCAGCCGCGATCATGCGCCATCCTTTTTCTTTCCAACCTACCTTTTCTCGATCGCCGTTAAAACCAGAGAAACGAGAAAAGAAACGATACATATCCGACGATCACGACGAACACGGCTACGTTTCCAACGATGGCACACTGCACGACCCTGTAATAAAGTTCAGGTTTCGCGCTTAGGCTAAATCGACGCAAAGCCAGGGACCCACGAATCTTTCCTTGATCGAGAGGGTCGGCAGCTTGAAGCGGGCCCTTCCGAACACGACCAGGCCACTGTCAGCCACGCTAGACGCGAAAACTGTGTCAAAATCCATGCAGTCCGTGAATACCACCGCCACCGATGCCACGGGACCTGGGTCTAGCCTCTCAGGCACTGACAAAATGTCCACGCTTCAGGTAAAGTACCCTCTAACTACCCTCGTGGTCATAGAAAACGCTTGATGAACATTTTACACGTTCTTCCATTATTCAACAGCGACGCTCGACTCTTAATGAATAACTCGTGAATTATTCCTCGAATTCCACTTACTATTTCATCGCGACGTTACCCGGTAATCTCGTGGGTTTCTACTATTCATCGAGCATTATGCGATGGGTAATTAATACGTTAAACGTTCGCGTATGTATCGCGCGGGACTTGGTGCAATTTGGCAGTGTGCCTCGATGTATCGCACGACGACATAGGACGTTTAACGAATGTGTAAAATGGCCGGGAGACATGGCAGTTGTTTAACACGCGTACGAATGTCCAGGAGAGGTACAGGAAATATCAGGAAGCTATGAGAGCGCAGGATGCGAACAGGAGGAGGCATACTACATCGGATATTTCGAGAGACCCATTGAATGCTAGGCCGCTGAGTATAGGCAGCCCGAAGCTGACGCCACCGGTACCACCCCCGCCCCCGCCTAGATCTATGATGCAGTCGGCCAGCGTTTGCGATTTATCGTCGCCACACATGTGGAATCCCGGAATGCATCAGGTAACGTTCGTCGAATACGATAAATACCAGAATTGTTCCCGTACCAGACCTTTGCCTTATCTCTATAGACAAGTAGCCACTGGAAGCTTTTCTGGAATGACGTATAAATTAACGTGGCTTCCGTTTCGTTTCGATCCTTCGTGCGTATTGCCACATGGTCGTTATCTTTTATTGGGTAAAGAATATCGTTGAGATATTAAAAATCTAACATAGAACACGTCGAATTGTTTCGTAGGCTCAATCGATGGCTCATCTAGGTCCAGGAGGTATGCCCATAATGTGGTACCCACCTAATTCTCCGTGGGACATGGCCATGGGTGGTTCCACGATGAGTCTCAACCACCCAGCAATGTGGGGCTACCCTCCCATGGGATACCCTCCGTCGCAGATGCTCCCGCCACACTATCCAGGCTCGCTATCTAGGCCACACAGTCCGGCCAGAAGCGTGAAATCGAGCAGGAGATCAAGAGCACCCTCGCCATCGCCTAGTCTGAAGTCCAGGAAATCATTAGCCTCTAGATCACGATCGAGAAGATCGCAAGGTTCGCCTTCCGATGCCAGCTCTGAGGACTCTGGAGAATCAGATTTCGATGACAGGCTGTCTAGAAGCTCTAGACGCGGCAGCGTGTCCAGGAGTGCCAGGCAAAGGAGCTATCACGAAGACGATGGCCCTAGAAGCTTGCTGAGCAGAAACCGTCGCGAGTACGTCGAGTATTTGCTAAATCGACATCGCGAATTTGCAAAAAATATCCCTAAATTTTGTCACGTGACGTTTCAATGTCTTCTTTCAGACGGTTAATGTCGGAAGAGAGGATGACCAGCACAGAGGATCAGTGGTCCGAGGGCCACTCGGTGAAACGGTACCCAGCGCCTCCCAAAGGTTACGACGATTTCCAGAAAAACACGCTAAACGCGAGAAGAAGATACGACCAGGACGAACGCAGGCTTTCCAGGCTGGATTCCCGGCTAGATCGCGTCCAAAATGGCAGCTATCGCCGAAGACGAAGCACCGACGATGAGTCGTCCGACAGAAGATCCACCTTGCAAACTCGATCCAGAGTGACCAGTTCCTCCGACGATCACTTCGAGAGGTCAGAAGTGCTTCCGCGACGAAGGGACGACGAGATGGCAAGAAGAGCCTCCTCTGTGAGAAGGGAAACGAGTTTGGACAACCTCGAAAAATCCTCTCGCAGAGATTCTCGAAAATCCTCCGTAGACAGCGACACTCAGACGAGCAGAAAAACTCCTTCCAGAGACGTGGTCTCTGGCAGAAGTGAGGAGAGGATCGACGATACGCGACCCGTTAGAGACGACGTGAACGACGCGAACGCACGTGCTACCACGAAGAACATACGAAGTCGCGAGTCCTCGCGTGATCGGGAATCAGTCTCGAGGAGGGACTCCTTGACGAGGAGAGAAGCTTCGTCCGAAGAAACGGAGAGGTCCAGCGTGAGACGAATGTCTTCTCGCGATTCTCCTAGCCAGGTTACGAGAAAAACTCCGTCTCGCGAGACAGTTTCCAAGAAAACCCTTGAAAGTGACGATCGAGATGTGTCGCGACCCGCGAGCAAGAGTCAAGAGGAGACTCGAGAAGCCAGACGTCCTATCGAGAACGAGAAACGAGTGGAAGAAGCTCCAGCAAGGAATGCGGAGAACGAACGAATTAAACGTCTAGAGAGACTGCCACCGGTCGGAAGAAAAGAGGAAGAGAAGCGTGGCTCGACCAACGCGGGTCAACAAAAGTCGTCGAAAGATGCGAGCGAGTCGGGTATCAAGATGGAGATTCCAAAAGAGGAATGGGCCTGCGAGCATTGCACTTTTATAAATGACATAAAGGATCGTGTCTGCGTGGTATGTTGCAAAACGAAGAGCAGTGCGCTGCCACCGAGCAACGAAGAGAACGCTGAGGACGTTGCGAGTAGTTCGAGCGAGATGGTCAAGAGAGAGTCAACGACGACATCAGGCAGTGTTACCAACCCTAGCCCAGATCTCGAGAAACGGGCCAGCCTGTTAAAGATTTCGAACAGCGAAGAGAGCGGGGACAGTGGTTCCACAAAGAACAAAGGTAGAGCAAGGCGCAAAATCAGCTTTTCGTTTGGTACCAAGTCGAATAAGTGATTAGAATTATTGTACCTGTGGTCTTTTGAATGTTTCTCCCCCTTCCCGACCCACGCACTCTCTCTCTCTCTCTCTCTCTCTCTCTGTTTTATTTATTTTTCCCCCCTTTTTTTTACGAAACGTGGAAAGAAGAGATGAACAGAATACGATTGCCCCCCTGTCGATGTATACCCTTGGATGAATAATAAAGAGACATGCAATCTGTTTCGTACACGATCAGTGGAAACCAAATGCATAGTCGTATTTGAAATGAAGCCTAGTCTTTCGTTCGTAACCAGCTTTCCTTCGATCATGTCAGATGCAATTATTATTCATTCAAGAGAAGCTAGTTTCAAGCACGGGCGTGCATTTGGCCGATGTTCTTTGCATCCGGAATTTATCGTCGAACCATTTCTCGTTTTCAATCCTGAGAATCTTAACAACAGCCTTGAAACAGTAGGATTAACAAATAAATAATTTGTATTCTTCCCCTGAAGTAAGTTTGCTCCTTGTTACACCTGCCCTAGCAACGAGATATTAACATCCTCCTGTCTTGGAACCACAGTCGAATTAACAAACGGATAATTCATCGTTCTACCCAGTCTCCAAAATTTTCGGTTAAATATACCTGTCCTGTTTGTAATTTTCAATATCCCAATAAAAATCTCGTTCCCTGGGCTGTGGACTTTTATAGATTCGAGGCTGCGAAAGGATTAAGCGAAGCACCTAACAGCCTGCATCGGAATGACGTTTCCCATTAATTTAGGTCTAAGGATCCGAACGTCCACGAGAGTACCGAGCCAACACCCTAAACATGATCTGATTACTTGAATTTCCAGATACCACGACACACGAAGAGAACTCGACGACCTCGACTGCAGTGGTCGCTGAGAGATCGCACGCTGAACCTCCGTCAGCGACAAAGAATATAACGACGTCGATAACCAATGGTGTATCAGAGGCGAGAAACAGTACAAGTACTGCAAACACCGTCGCTCCTTCGAAAGTAAACGAGGAAGATGCGACGAAGCGACCCATGCTCGGGAAAATTCCGAAAAGCCATTCAGTTTCCACCGGAACCTCTCCTCCTCCTCAAAGCATTTCTACTCAAGTAAGGGAAAAATTTAGTTGTATAAAGTAAAGGAAAATAGACCGTTGATACGGGTGAAGGAAGCACGAATGGGAAATGTATCATCGGATATGAAATATGCTTTCCAGACCTACGACTACGTTCCAGCTAGAGGAAGCGCAGGATTCGTAAGAGCTGCATCCGCCTCAAAGGGATTATTGTATTATGAGGACAGCGACGCAGAGGTAAAACGAAAGATTAATACATAGATCTACGAAGTACCTTCCCGTGAAGCGGAAATCTCGTAGGTCAAATATTTCTGATTACTTAAAAACGAATCAGCTCGGCTTTCATCTCCGTTTTATCTGTTTCCAAGCTTGTCAAACTCATTGGTAAGAACGTGTACTTACACTGAAGGATAGTAGAAAGAAACGTGCCAAGCGTCTACTTTGATTTATAATAAAGTATTCGAAGAACACGGTTTCGCAAAATAAAGGATTTAATAAAAAGAAAAGGATGCCGAGCGTTTGTTTCAGGAACAAACCAGGTTCACGAGCAGCCCAGACCTGTACCCGCGAACGATCCAGGAGCAGTATCTTCAGCAGCTGATCAACGGGTCTAGCAGGGATCGTACGCGACGAAACTCCACCGACTCCACCCACCTTTATTACCGTTCCAGGGTAAACTTGACAGCTATCCCTCGAGAAAAGCATTGATTTCTAATCCGATCTAATCTTCAATACAATTTAACACGACTTCGATTGTGCAGTTCTGTAGCCTCGGTGTGAACGTAGGCAGGATTACTACCTTTTACAGCGCCATTTCTACCCATCATTCCAACGAGCATCTATTATTAGAATATTCAACATTAATAAAAGACATGTCTCGCCACCCGAGTTCCACTGTGCGACTGTGTGATATTAATCATAAACAAATTTCATACGTGTTCTAGAGCGTCATAGACTAGCCTTAATAATAGCCTTAAGCCTGTAACATTGTCGATTCTCCATCTCGCTGTACAGAAGGTGCATCCTACGACGATGAGACCTTTCTTCTAGATGTCTTTAGCGTGTGCACGCGTCCTCGGCCAATTTTGACCATCGTCAATCGAATTATCTTGCCTGTTCCAGGAATCGAGCCAGCCCAGATTCATCGAGACCGGTGCTAGCTCGCAGGGAGTGTCAACGTTGACGAGACAGGGCTTGGAAATTGTGGAGCTGCTGAGAGAGGCTGAAAAACACGGTTATTCCACCGATGACGTACAAGTGGCTTTGTCGCAGGGTGCCAGCAACCCCATAGACTGGTTGAAGACGCAGTGGCCCCATTTGGTGGAAACTGTGCAAGTCCTAGTTACCACTCAGGGAAAAGAGCTGAAGGAGAACAGTATCGGGGTGCTTTCTGCCGTGGAAGCGAAGGAGGCCTTGAGAGCAACGAAGGGGGATGTTTGGAACGCTGTCGCGATGGCTATTCAGCGTAGACAGCTAAAGGTGAGAATTGGACGTTCTGGTGCGTTTCGTTGATGAGAGAAAT
Source organism: Eufriesea mexicana (assembly GCF_001483705.2). Lineage (NCBI taxonomy): Eukaryota > Metazoa > Arthropoda > Insecta > Hymenoptera > Apidae > Eufriesea > Eufriesea mexicana. The sequence goes on along the minus strand of NW_016907864.1, from coordinate 973,268 downwards.
TAAACGACGATTCGTCAGTGCGAGGAAATCATGAAGAAAGGCAACTTCGCGATGGCGGAAGTGGTGAAAGCGCTGGAAAATAACACCGGCGCCGAGGACGCGGCTTTGTTCGAGCTGCAAAAGAATCAGCTCAAGCCGTTCTTAATGAGGATCTGGGGTCCTCCGGTTGGGGTGGAAAATGACGAGGCTGCACCGCGGGAAGGTCAGCGAATGTTCATTATTATTTATCTTCATAAAGTATGGAATGCTCGAGTATTTCCTTCTTAGCTTGGCTTCTTGAAGAATAATTACTTTTGATAAAGTCTTAAATGTAGGATTGGAATGAGTACGGCCTTGAAGGAGCGTCGGAAATGTTTGGACTTACAATTAGAACAAAGGTGACCATACGCAAGGGGATCGAATGGATGCCAGATATGACAGAGCCGAATGCGATAGACGAATGGAAATTTATGAGTGCAACACGTGTTTGAAGTACCTGACCCACCAATATTGCCGAAAAAGGGGCATGATTGGGAAGGAAAGCCTGACTGTGAAAAAAGGACAGAATGAATGGTTTAAATAAGGGTGCAAGAACGTGGGCGAGTGAGTCAAAGAAAGTGTGTAAAAGTCTAAGAATAATGGTTTAGAAAGACAGTCCATCAGTTGCAGTCTATTAGTTACAGTTTTGAAAGTCAATTTTAAGAAAGATCAGAAGAGTGTGCTCATAGCGAATCTCTTTCTTGTTTCACAGCTAGCCGCTGTCATTCTACTTATAAGTTTATTTTATTCTATTAAGAAGCCAACAATACTATCTTAACCCTTTGCACTCTCAGTCGCCATTTAATCAAATTTTAAACATCGATGTTAATCAATTTATCTAATTTAAAATTACCCAACGATGCGTGAAATGTCGAAGTAAAATAATTTTACGCCTTAATTTGCATACGATTTTACTGTTTTAAAAATATCGTCGATTTTATGGCAGAAAGTTTCCGAATTACTATCTTTCTGTAACGAAAAAATCGTCGAGTACAAAGGGTTCTTAAATTCACACAAATACGATCCTACATAAATAATAAGTTATCATATCTCAGTGATGTTTTTCACCCTACGAATCATCGAGTTGACACATTCTTCACCGAAGTAACAGTTTCATTCCTGACTATTGGCTCACGATCATCGAGTAAAATCGTTTCAGATGCGGCAGGTGCGGTCGGTGGTGAAACGGGTGGTTCCGAACAGGTTATCAACGTGTCGGACTCGGAAGCCAGGAAGCAGGTAATGTCACCAATCGTTGAAAATTTCGTCGCGTTGCAGGCCGACTTTCAAAAGCAACTGGCAGCCCTCAGACAACTGACCGATAACTGGCAACATGACAAAGACCCCCTGAACACGCTCGGTAATAAGCCTGATAATCTGTATCAAGTTAACACTGACGATCGAACCGTTCTAATCGATAAAAATCTGGTCCCAAGGGCCGTACAAGACCTCGATGTAGCCAACACTGTTAAAACACTGGAGAACGAGGAACCGAATCGAACCATCGAAGATGAAACGAAATCGTTAATCGCTAACACTACCGACACGCCTGTCGTAACCGAGAAACCAGACCAAGACGCTAATCCCACTCTGAAACTAATCGAAAATTCGCAGATATCGAACCAGAATCTAAATAACGCAACAGTGACAAACATTTCAGCCATCGACGAGAATAAACAAATTCGATGGAACGAGATTGAATCGGAAACGTCTGATAAGACCGTCTCACCTACTGCAACAACAGACCACGGCCCGAACGTCAGTCCTATGATAAATCTAGCCGAGAAAGTGGCTCCGAGCCGGCCAGAAAATTCTTCAAACGAGAGTCGAATCGCTCAAACAGAGGTGATTTCGGTCTCCGATAAAGACAGGAGAGAAAAGCGAGACGCGGAGGATTTAAGTAATGAAGGAACCGGTATCTCGTCTTCCAGTGTTGAGAAAGCGTCATCCCATAGAATAGAACCAGAAACGAACGATGTAAGCAGATCGAAAGAGAATATAAAGCAAACGGCGAAGATGAGTTTAGAAGTAGCCGAGGCAAAGGACGAGGGAGCAGCTGGCTCGCGCAGCGAAGAAAACGAAACGACGTCCCAAAAGAGCCGGGATCCCGGGCAAAGCAGCGTAGAGGTAGATAAAGCTTCCTCGTCGCGCACGGAGAAAAACGGAACGCCGTCCCAAAAGGCTTCTGATCCTCATCAAAGGCCGGTGCAAGTAGATAAAGATTCCCCTTTAGTCGAAAGCCCGAGTATCCCTTTGCGATCTAACGTATTGGACCACAGTTTACCGCAAAGTGTATCAGGGATGTCCGACGAATTGACTCAAGGTCCACGGCAAACCGGTGGAATCGAACGACCCGAGTTAATAAACCAGAAAGTGGAACAAGGCGAAGAGTCGCGTCAGAGGCCAACTGCTGCAGAATTAATTAACACGCTGGAAAATTCATCTGTTACCCAGGATATCGTGGTTCCAGAGGATACCGACGAGGGCAAAGGAAGAAAAGAAACGGGACCATGCGTGAAATTAAGTCCTCCAGAGAGAGCTACGAAGGAGGAATCGGCAAACGTTATCGAGGCATCGCCATCGCCGATAATTCCGAGCGAAACCGATTCGAAGGATCGAAATTTCGAAAACGTAACGACGGAAGCTCCGAAGAAAGGCAACGAGACGCAAGTAGCCACGATGGAGGCACTGCTATCTGCCGTGAAATCGTTGCCGGAACAATTGCTGGGTCCTTTCATGTCGGCAATGCAGATGCTGTCGTCGAAGAAGTCGAATAGCGACGTTGATCGGCTGAACGTCATCAACGCCGTGGCCAAGGAACAGAATTCTCTGCCTCTTGGAGCCTCCGACGAGACCGGGTCCGGTACAAATGAGAATGCACCACCGGGAAGCGTCGAAAATGGCGGGACGCTCGTACCGGAAGCTGCGGAAACCGGAACGGCCGCGGCAGACATCAAAACGCTGCAAGAGCTCGAAACGGTACGTAAAAACGAAAAGAACGATAGCGTTAGGGGAAGCTTGGTAGAAGGGGGGACAATGGAGAGAAAATTGAACGGGAGTCCGGTCCCGGAAGTCGCAGGGTCAACGTTGCAGAGCGGCGAGAGAACAGAGACAGCGGTGGCAGAAGTAAGTTCTGAAAAATGTTCCGCGGAAGTCGCAGCTGACGATACTAACTGTAATGAAAGAGCATCCGATTTCGAACAGTCACGACGCACAATCGGTGAAGCTTCAGACGTCGATTCGAAGACATCGTCGTTAGAAATCGATTCATCCGATCGTAATCACCCCGCGGCGAATACCGAAATTCATACACTCAACGACCCATCCGTCCATGAACGATCATCATCAAAGGAAGCAGGCAACTCTTCCGTGAACGACATCAAAGATTCTCCACCTAACAAAGCATCTTTGAACGACGAATCGCTCGCTCGCGATAGCCCGGTGAGATCCAACGAGACCATGGGCGCACAATCATTATCGAACGAGACGTCATCCTCGTTGATACGTGACTCGGGAACGTCTATCCGTGAATCATCCTACATGCAAATCAGCTCGTCTACGACCGGGACTGGAGCCAGCGACGATAACCGTGTGAAATTAATTGATGCTAGTTTGCTACCTGACAATGGACGTTCTGCGGAGAATGCGGCCATTTTGGATAGCAAATCGCGCGATAATAATCTCGCTGAGTCGCTCGTGACCCAGTCCCTAGCTTCCGAGTTTCGTAACCTTCGGGAAAATTGCAATCTTGTAAATTCTAACGACTCCGCGGTCGAAGCTTTGGAAAATTCCCAATTCGATCCGCAGAAAATTTCTGAGGGTTCGTATAATCCTGTCAGAGACGTTCGCGAGGGTTCTAATAAGGCTAGCCACGCGGTTTCACCCGAGAGAAAAATCTCAGAAGACTCCGAGCTTGCTCGAGACGAAGTTTCTAAAGCTACTGGTGGATCCGCTATTCGAGATTCTTCGACAGAGCCTGAAATAGCTCAGGAAATTTCTGTGGATCCACGGATCGTTGTAACCCCCACGGATTCCAAAATCAATGAAATTTCCACGAGTCCCGAATACGCGATTCCCGAAATTTCCATCGATCACGATATAATCGCGTATGAAGCATTGGAAAGCTCTGAAACTTCTATTCTAGAAGTTCCCGAGAGTTTTAAGGACGTTCCCGATATTCCGGCAGACTGCGGAGCTATAGTCTCTGAAATTTCAGGCGATTCTAAGTCCGTTCCGAGCGAAATATCCGAAGCTTCCAATATTCTTGCTCAAAAGACTTCGGCAGATCTTAAAACCGTCGATCGCGAAGCTTTCTCGGATTCCAAAATCGTTATCCCCGAAGCTTCAGAGGATTCCAAAGCTATTCCACGTGTCGTTCCCGTGGAACCCGATACTAATATTCGCGGATTACTCGAAGAGTCCAAGATGCCAGAGATTTCTAACAAACCCGCCACGATTGCCCGCGAAAGTTCCAAAAATGCCTTGCATATGTCTGAAAAAGTAGAGCAGCCTATCTCTGTCTTATGTCACATTCCCCGGAACGAGGAAATCGATACTTCGGCGATAACTCCTGCGAGTATGTTTGTCGATTCGATAAAAGCTCCGGAGCAAATTAATATTCGATCTGAACCGGAGAAGGAGTCCGAAACAACGATCGATGTAACGAAAAACGTGTCTCTGACGGAAATAAAAGACGACACGCCTCTAATAGCCGCACCGAACGATCCGAATAAATCGGTAGAAGCAACCGATTCGAGGAAGGATTCGGAGACGGGAAAGAACGACGAAGGCATTTCATCCGTGCCTTCGACCCCGATATCGAGCAACCTCGACGCAAATAAAGCTTCTGAAGCACTCGCGAATACCGAATCGGCAATTGTAACTATCTCGAGTGACCCTCGTATTTCCGGTCCCTCGTTCGACTCGCATACTTTGAACACCGAATCCGCCGTTAACAAGCTAAATTCTCAGGATACTAACGGCATTCCGGGGAGTCTCGTTGCTCCTAATAACGTTGCCGATATGTCGCATAATGCATCAAACTCGAGCGAAGAAAGTAGCGCCGAATCGAATCTGACCAGCACGAATCCCGAAACTTATTTCGTCGCTGACGTGCCTGGAAACCTGAACGAATCTTCCGCTGCGATTTCCTGCCACCACGAAACTATCCCGATGGATTCGAACAATAACGCGCCCCGTTTAGAGCCCGCTGTCACCATTGATATCCAAGAGAATGAAAACACGACGGAAAACGCTGCATTATTCGCTCCTTCTGACCCATCGTCGATTAAACGTCTCTCCGTGAACGTATCCAAAGTGATCGACTCGAGTATCGATCATAAGAGCCAAGAAATCGCTTGTCCCATCCCAGACGCTGTCAACGATGTCCCACCGGGTGTGCCAGAAATTATAGAGATTAAAATCACCGAATCACCCATGATAGCGGTGAACGATTGTGCGCCAATAAAGGTCCTAGAAAGCCTATCCGAGAAGGAAGCGAAACCGATGGAGAACGTGGAATCGGTAAAGTTGCAAACAGAAAGCGCGAGCGTAACGCGCGAGATCGTGACGATTTCGGGAGAAAGCGCGGTGGACGTCGAAAATAATGAAGTAGATGCAAATGAAGCTGATAAGATGGTTACGAGTAAGGAGAGATCCAAATCTCCTGCCAAAAAGGTCGGCAGAAGGAGGTCTCCCGTGAAAGTTGTCAAAAAGCCTACCGGCATACCGAGAAGGAATTTTGGAAAAGTCAGCCCGAGGGGCTCGTCGATAGCAAAGGCGAAGGAAGTGGCGGCTGAAATAACTCGCAGATCGTTCCTCGCTAGTCAAACTTCGAGAAAGAGCCCGGTGAAAACGGTAACGAAAATCGCGAAGAACGTCTCGACGAATGGCACGGTGAACAAGACGAAACCTTTGATCAGCGTGAAGCAGAAGCAAATTTCGAAGAATTCTAAACCGACTGGGACGAAGGCGGTCTCCGAGAAGAGGACGATTTTCAGCACGCTGTCAAAAGGCTGCGAGCAGATCAGGAAATCAATTATACCTACCCTGGCGAGCGAGAGAAGTCGCGAAAAGGTGGCTGAAAAATGTGAAAAAGGGAACACCGTGACGAAGAAACCTTCGTTCCTTTCGAGGATCCCCGTGTTCACGGCGAGACGACGATTCTCTCAACAGGCACCTAAAAGTTCGCAGCAATCTTCCAAAGCAACATCCGGTGACGGGTTAACTAGCACCTCGGCGAGACCATCGATTACCCAACAGGCAGCGGGAAAAAGCAGCTCGACCGGAAATGCCGCGAAGATTGGCGCAGGGCAAAAAGTCCAGTCGGATAAAGTCGACAGAAATTTAAATGGCAGAAAGAGCGTGATTGTAAAAACCGAAGTTCCACGATCGGGGAGTTCCGGGTGCAAGAGAAACACGAACGAGAAAACGAGAACTGTATCGAGGAAAAATGACGGCGAAGCAGACGTGGTCGAGTCCAAGAGAGATCCACTGGTATTCGAGGAATTGGATTTAAACGATACGACTTCCAGCGAGGAGTACGAGGAGGAAGTTACGGATAACGATACATCCACTTCCGACTTGGAGAGCGCCACGGAGTCTGAGATATCGAGCTCGGAGAAGCAGCTCTCGGATCGTACCTTGGACAGCATGGAGGAGCTAACCGATGCCGAGATTATGCTGCAAGAAACGATTAACGCGATAAAGGCGAAGATATCCGAATCCGAGTACGAGGATTCGGAGGATGAATACGTTACTGACAACGAGAGCCAAGAAGACACGAACTCGGATGAAACACGCGTGGATGAGAGAGACGCTTCGTTGAAGGATGAAAACTTGGTTGACAGAGATTTGAGAGACACGACGTCCGAAGAAGACGAAACTCTGAGAGACGATAACGTTGATCTGAAAGACCAACAAAGGGACCAATCAACGACCGAGGACATGTCCAAGAATGGTACCATTTCTGACGCTTATTCCAACGAGAGACCTGTCAAACGATTGCCATCGGTACCATCAAAGAACGGTATAGGCGCGTTTAGAGATAAGTCTAACAAATCGAAAGGTAAACTCGAAACGAACGATAATTCCGCGAGGAAAGATGAGAACAGGACAGATACTAAGACCGAGACAGCGAAAGCTAGACGCACGAGCGACAAACGAACGAAAGCGAGTCGCAGAGCGAGCACGGGCTGTGACAGAGGGGTAGATCAGGGAGTAACGTCAAAGAAACGATTCTCCTTGGTGGCCAGTTGTATCCGTCGGTTCGAGGGTGAAGAAAAAACTGAACGGGAATACGTGGATAGTAGGAGCGGCAACTCGAAGACAGGGGTATCTCCCAAAACGGAGAGGGAGGTCAGTAGACGTCAGTTGTCAGAATCACTTGCCGACTTTGTCGGGTCCTTGCTGCTGAGCAGGCCAATGTCTACAAACAGCTCTACCTACGTGTCAAGAGATAGAGATAGAGATAAAAGACGAGACACGGGAAGAAAAATGAGATATCTGGCAGTATCCTGTCAAAGTTTTAACCCTGTTTTGACATTTTGTAGATTTTAAGCGCACTTTTTTTTTTCTCTCGCTAGAGTTGGCTCCCTGTTTCCGCGAGGTAAGTACTCCTCTTGTTTCTCGTCGTGACTAATGTCGTTGTTCTATAGCATGACGCTTTGTTCCGCGTTGCCCGTTGGTGTTTAAATTAAAAAGTAACCGCGGTGTACAAGCGGAAGCGTACTCGAGGTTTGTATGCGCTCCGCGAAGAAAGCACGCGGCAAGTTTAATCCAATATCGTGGAACACGACTTTTCCATCGTCCAATTTGTTGGGTGCTTCTGGGTCTTATAGTAATTTAAACGCGCGCAAATAACACGTTCAACCATCGTTTCGTTTCGTTTCGTTTGATTTTCGAGGAACAAAAGGACCTCGGATCATCTACGAGCATCTATTAACTTTAAGAACCCATTCTGCATTCTTCGACATCGCTCACTGACGTATTAATCTTCCATAATATCACTTACAGCTTGTTCATAACGAGTAAACACGATATTAATATTCCATTCACGGATCGATCGATGTTATCTTAAAAATTTCGAGAGCTCGTTTCTAGACGTTGGTGTAGTCTCTATCTATCGCATCTTTGCATGTCATTGTTCTCGTATCATCCTGTGCGTCAATTTCTATCCTGTCACTTGGACATTCCAGTTTCGACATTGCTCTTAATTTCGTATTCAAATTACAACGATGATACCGTAGCCATTATACGTCGACGTATACGCCAGCTCGAACGATGAAGGATCGAAATTACGATACGAATTTGGTTGAACTTGCAGAGAATTGCTCGTCGTCTCTTGGCAGAAGGTAAAGCATCGAATTACGACGAAGCGGAAGTGGCCGCGAGTCTGCTGGCCCTAAAGTTCGGGGATGTCGAGGCTCTTCACGCTGCCAAAGAGTGTTCCAGCGTGGAATCGGCGTTGGCTTTCTTGCAGCAGGGATGCGAACTCTGCACCGGTCGTTTTGCGATGAGCCAGGTACAAAGTAAATAATGCTCGAGGTTTCGTTGAAGTTTCCATCGTAAATTTCATTTCCAGATAGTGTCCATGTTGAAATGCGTGCACCGGTGCTGCAACGATTGCGCGAAGAATTACTTCACCATCCAGATCAGCGACAGGAATATCACCGATGCAGTTTGTCCATTTTGCAAAGAGCCAAATCTAAAGGATGCCAACGAGGACGAGGTTCTGGAATATTTCAGCAACCTGGACATACAACTGAAGACACTTCTGGACCCCCCGATTCACGAGCTGTTTCAAAGGAAGCTGCGAGATAGGACGTTGATGCAAGATCCAAATTTTAAGTGGTGTATTCAGGTGTTTCTCTTGTACAGATTATTCGATTCTCTTTAGTCGGAAGGGGAACGTAACGCGTATTGTTTTCAGTGTTCGAGCGGATTTTACGCGGATCCAGATCAGAAAAGATTAATCTGCCCCGACTGTCGGTCGGTGACGTGTGCCCAGTGTCGAAGACCGGTACGTGCAGATGTTATTAATTGCACGAAAATTAAACGGAAGTTACGTAAGCGCGGGCAAACATCCACTCTGACGGTGGTTTCACTTTCAGTGGGAGAAACAGCACGAAGGAATTACGTGCGAGCAATTTGCTGCTTGGAAAGACGAGAATGACCCGGATAATCAGGCCGCTGGCTTAGCCAAGCATCTCGCTGATAACGGGATAGATTGTCCTAAATGCAAATTTCGTTACTCCTTGTCCAGAGGAGGTAAGGTACTCGAGGAAAATTTAATCAGTCGAATTGTAACGAATTTTGCTTGAAATCCCGAGACTCGTGTGAAGGTGCGACATCGATCTTTGACAGAGTTTTGCGCAACTCTAACCGATGCCATAAAACTCGGATCGAACTTGAGCTCGAGTAGCCAATTACTTTTGAAGAAAGAGATATTTTCTAGTAAGATTAATACGTGTTCGCAGGTTGTATGCATTTCACTTGCAGTCAGTGCAAGTACGAGTTTTGTTGCGGTTGCGGCAAAGCGTTCATGATGGGTGCAAAATGTTTGGTCAGCCCCTATTGCGCGAAGCTGGGCCTGCACGCTCATCATCCGCGAAACTGTCTGTTTTATCTACGCGATAAGGAGCCCGCGCAGTTGCAGCAGCTGTTAAAAGATAATGGAATCGACTACGACACACAGGGTCCGGCCGGCGAGCGCAAGTGCAAAGTGCAGTTGCAGAAAGAAACTCCCACCGGTGTTGTGGACGCAGTGTGCAATTCGGATGTCATTGAGGGACACGCTGGTTTGTGCAGGTAATTCGTTTGTTCCCGTGTAACTTTGCATGCGCTCGCCGTTATTACAACCATTCTTATAATTGAACACCATCCTCGTTGAAAGCAGAGTACCGTTACAGAAAGAATCCGTAGGGTACAAGTATAAAGAAACGTATAAAAGCTAATAGGAAGATAAGGATATCACTCACTACTTGTCCGGTATAAATGATAAAAAAGGAAGGTAGGATACTTCGTTAAAGACCAGTTCTCCACTTGATCAATCGTAGAAAGTAATACTTTTGACATCTTCAGGATCACTGATCTCCTCGCTAATCGCTAGTCGTATATTCGCGTTATCGTTGCCTCGTTAAATGCTGAACAAAAGAAAACATACATACGCGCATACATACATGTAAATAGGGAAACGATTAGAAAAGAATGTGATAAAAATAGGAGAAAATATATAAATGGTACCTCGCTATAATTTTAACATATCCTTCGAATATTCAGGATCCACTATATCGAGTACCTAGTTCGAAAAATTCGGAAGACCCAGCTGGAACCACTTCCGTTGCTAAATGTAGACGATCTCGAGACTTGCGTGAGACGTGCAGGGGTGAAGTTGCCCCCGAATTGGTACGGTCGTGATCCGGATCATTACAGGAGAGACTTGACCGAGGTAAACGAAGAGGCATCGTGCATGGCACGACTAAATTCTGGGTACTTTTCCCCGCAGGCAGCACTACATTGAGTACTTGGCGGGTCTGATACTGAAGGACAAGCTGGATCCCGTGGCGATCTTTGACTTGAACGACGCCAAGCAAGAGCTGCGCCGTCGGGGAAAAGTTCCCCCTGCGAAGGACCAGGAAATGTCCGAGCGGGATTATCTCGAGGCGTGCATTCAGGTGACTAACAACTCCTCTCCTGCACTCCTGCCCCGACACACTGACCGAATTAACAAGAAATGCACGAAAGTAGACCTTCACGTATGACTTTCGCAAGCAAAAAGTGCAGCGCGACATGCACGTTGTCGAAAAATAGATATCTGTAATTATAGACAAGAGTTCCGTTTTTTCCCTCGTATATTTGTTAATCTTATACAATAGAATGAATAGTAATCTTTGTATACCGTTAGAACGATCTCATTTGCGACATCTAATAACGTGAATGTAACGTCTGGATGTTTTACAGGTTGTACGGAAGGAGATTCCACTGGAGTAATAGAAGGAGAATAATTAATGTGCGACTTTATGTGACTCACGTTTTTGATGCATCATGTATAGTGTATTTATTTTATTATGTGGACAGCGATGTAGAGAACAATTTACGATTAAAGTAAACGAAGATTGAATGTTGTTTAGTATTTAATGTACAAAAATAATCAGTCTTTTAGAATTAGACTTCACAGCTAAATATCTGCTTTTTGTTTTTTTGTAAACAAAGCGTAACAAATGTTTTTTATGTAATAAACGAGAATTAGCGTTTATAGGAAATTTTATAAGATTTTAACAATAAATTAATTTTTAACAAAGTTCTGTCAGAAAACTATGTAAACTCCTTCTTCTTGGAGGTGCTGCACCTTTATTCACAATGTCTTTCAATCGATTTACATTTAACTTTTTCAACTTCTGAGTTGGTGTCTTAAAGTTTGTAGTGTTTCCCACTTTTTTTATCTTCATTTCTGTCGATTTTTCAGTAATATCTTTTGCATTCAAGCTTGAAATTCCAGAAACATTTAAACCAGCAGTTTTATCCTTGCTTTTCTTCTTCCTTCGTCTTTTCAAGCTTTGTATACTTTCTGTGCTAGCTTTTTTTGCCTTTTCTCTTTTAGGCTTATTAAAGTATATTTTTGTATTTTTTTTACACACTGAACATTTAAGTACTAATTTGTTCATTTCATTTTTTAAACATTTTTTTACTAAACTTCTTTGAATTTTGGGTATTCTTTTCTCACTGTCATTCATAATGCGTATAATTTTTTTAATAGATTTAGAAAGTGGTTTACCTTGTGATATTCGAATGGTATAATCCATTGTATTCCAAAGTGATCCACAATAAGAACACATCACCGAGGGACCAAAATTTTGAGATGGAAGTATTCCGTGACTAAACTTTTTACATTTTTCTCTAAGGTACAATAATATTAATATTTAATATGTATTCAATTATTTATTTACTTAAAAATACATGTGTGATTCATAACTACATGCAAATGAACAAATAAAATATAGCTTACATGTAAAACGGTTGCAAAATCGTACTTTGTGAACAATTTAATTTTGTAATAAATTGATTCACGTTCCATAAATGCGTCATTCTTTCCATATTTCTTATTTACACACGCACAAAATAAAATATTTTAAAGATCGAGTAACACTTCATTCATAATACCATGAAACGTTCAAGTAAACATTTACTTGGTATATAGATGATATATCCGACAGTCATATACTTCCCCTTTAATGATAAGTGATACGTACAAACTTTTGAAAAGCCTTATAAACGTGAGAAATATGTATTGGCGAACAAAACTGATTAGTTGTGTTAAAGTGTGTCAGTATAATGGATGATAAAAGCAGTATTACGCCTCGTAAACAGATTACGCTAGTATTCCGAAAAATCCTCGATTTTTACGATATCATTACGAATTAATAGTAATCTTTGTTGTCGTTAGAAAAGTAAAAAAAAAAAAAAATAACCTCCAAATACCATCACATTAAAGACGTCACTATTATTGAGTACAGGGTAGCCAACGTGTGAAAATGTTGAAATGTGTATAGAATTCCTAAACTAATCCATTAAAGTTCTGTGATATAATAACAGTGTGCATATCCATACCAAAGACCAGTTTCTGTTCTACAAACGGACAAAACCACGGAGGGTGTTAGAAAAATTTGTATTTTGTCATCCTTGTCATCCAAGCACCGGGACTACTGTCAAACGATAACTGAAATACATTGAAATCATTAAGGGTTAAATTGATAAATCGACATGGAAGAAGAAAAAAAGGGGGAGCGACAACCATTATTAAAAGACGAAAATGTCTATTTTAAATCATATAGCAGCGATTATGGCACGGCAGTAGGTAAATAACATTTGATCTTGATCATGGAAGAATTACAGTTGTTTAATTCTATTGTTTACTATTACTTATTATGTACCACTATAGATGAAGCAGAATCAACTGTCAGTACAATAGGCCCTAATGATTTACCACCTCCATACGAAACAAGCAGTCAATATGACTTGCCTAAGGTTACTTGCAGAGTTTGTCAAGCTATGATAGATATTTCTACTAAAAGAGATCAACATGTTGTCAAATGTTCCCAGTGCAATGAAGCTACGGTTAGTTTTCAAAGTAATTCAATATATTCTGAAACTGCATATTAAAAATGAAAGTATTAATTTCTTTTTTAGCCAATACGAAGTGCACCATCTGGAAAGAAATATGTCCGTTGTCCATGTAATTGTTTACTAATATGTAAGAATTCTTCACAACGTATTGCTTGTCCAAGACCAAACTGTAAACGTATTATTAATCTTGCTCCAAGTCCAATTACACCACCTGTTTTATCTATGCCTGGAATGTGTAGGGTAGGCTGTGCTCACTGTCATGACACATTTTTGGTAAGAATTTGAATAAAAAATGTCTTATTTAAGTTTTTCATTACATATAATGTATATGTTATTAAATCTTCTAGTTTAATACCTTGAATAATGCTTTGGCTCGATGTCCACATTGCCGAAAAATATCTTCTGTTGGTCCAGATTTTGCTAGGGGTCGAGGTATTGCATTCATTATTGTTGGAATAATACTCTTAGTGATTGCAATAGTTGTAACTGTAAGTACTTTTATAATATTTAATATACTATAACAAAAATTTAAGATAATTTAGACATATTTTATACATATTATAATGGGTACAACTTAATACACAGGTTGAGACGCATACATATGTGAAAGCTGCTGGAATTTATGTAGTTTATGTTGGTAAGTATAATAAAATCTCTTTAATTCGATCTATCAATTGAATATGTAAATTTTTTGAATGTCAACATTAATTTACATATTATTTAAGTAATAGTCTATTCTTTTTACCAAGTCCTCTTTTTTAATTTTATTTTCAGGAGCATTTCTCTTGGCACTTTTTTGCTTGGGACGTAGCATTTATTATTGTACAATGAAAATTAGTATGATAGAAGGTCCTATGTAATACCCTAAGTGACAATCAATTGCTGATATTTTAAAACCAATTCCTCTAACATCTATGTCGTATAATAATATATTTAGATCAAATGTTTATAGTAATAAAATGACATACAAGTCCTTCTAGGACAATATTTGGTAGATGTATACATTCTTACATGTGCATATGTAAGTTTATATTGCTAATAATGTGCAACAGTCTTACACATACATATGCAATTGTACATGTTACAAACAAAGAGAATGTGTAGCTAATGTATGACACTTTCTCACATAAGGTAATATATACTAAGAAAAATATACAAAAAGTACTAAGAAAAGATGGGGGTGTCCATTTTGAAGACAAAGGATTGTTCCTCTGCACTTTTATATGTACAAGCACAGGACCAATACAACAACCCCATTATATTGTTTTCATATTTGAATGAAGATATACTATATATGCTTTCTACATCTACAGTAAATATACAAAATGCACATAGATATATACGCAAATAAAACATTCTTGCATGAACATTATTCCAATTGTAAACAGCTATAAATACAGCTACATATATTGTGTTTGCAATTACACACTTGCATTGTCGTATAAATATCTTTTTAAAAAAATACAAATCGATATCATTTAACTGGCATTTCTGGATTCATGTATTATTTGACATGCAAGTAAAAATGATAAAAAATACATATATTGAACGCTACTATCTATTTTATTACCATTGTCGAGTAGCCTAAATTATTAAATTATTTTTCTGTTCTACTATAATATCATTCCTGAGAATGCATTTCTACTTAAATTTCAACTATTATTTAGTTATAAACATTTGAATTGTAATTTTCATGCGTCATATATCGAACAAAAATAATTTAAAACTACAAACTGTAATTTTATAAATAACTCAACATGTACATTTATACAACAATGTACATTTCTAAAACACGAAAGAACGTAAGTATACAAAATATGTAATATCGCTAAATTAATTGATTTATTACTTAAGAGAGGAACAATGATTCATTACTTCCGCTTTGTGTGATTTTTATTCAGAAAATTATTTATATAATATTACATGCATCATATAATTTTTATAATCTTCAAAATATTATTTAAAGTTTAAACTTAATTCTTTGACAATAAATAATAATTATTACGAACTACAAAATTTTAGTTTTATTCCTTATTGCAAACTCTTCGTAAGCTTTTAACCTGATTTTCTAGTAACTTTACACATAGTGATATATACATGTCATGTACGTATGCGAAACGCCGTTTGCCGCCAAAATCCAGCATGATCATACCAATAAAAAAGTATTATTGTATTAAAATTTCGATAAATATTGATAAAGTTTGTACGTGATACAAATAACAAATGTTTTATTATCTTATAGAAATGGTGAACTTGAAGAATGGGCAATTGTTGAGTTGCAAGGGGATTTAAAATTTGATTCTGCGGATATCACGAATAAGTATATCGGAGACTTACATTTTTCAAAATCTGGTGTACCTATATTTATAATTGGCATTCATGTTCTTCATGGAAAAGAAATGGTACTGCCAAAACCATTAGCGGTCTTAGTTAAAAAACATAATGAAGAAGCCAATACAACTAATTCTGAGATAAAAACGGAATACGTTATTAAAGCAATTGTAAAAAAGAAATTACTTTTTAGATTGAGACCAAAACCTATTGTAACAAATGTTCCAAAGCCTAAGATTATATAAAAATACTATACCTTGATGATATAATTTTGCTATACTATGCTAATGAAATAAATTATTATTATGTAAATATATTATTAATAAATAAATTCACATAGACTAGAAAAAACATGATTTTTATTTCCTTAGTTCATTCTTTTTTTTTTTTTTCTTATTCTATTATTATCTTATTTCAAAACAAAAACCGTTATCCTAAAATAATATGTACTTAAAAAATCTAGTCTTTCATTTCTCCCTCTTCATCTTCTTCTTCTACACCTCTTATGTACATTACATTATTACATCTTATTAAAACTTCGCCAAGATTGCCAGTACAAGTTCCATCTATATGTTCCTCTGTATTAGCTAATTGTAGATTCATATATCCATCAACAGAGACAAGATAACCTTTGTATTCATGGCCCCATTTTAATTTTACCATAACTGGTTTACCAGTTAAACCATTTAAAAATGGTTTTGGATTTATTGGCATGGTCGCAGCCATTATGTTATATTTTTCTTTAATTTCTACAACAAAACAATACGTACTGTCATACAAATATTTTACATATACACAATAATAATTATTCATAATTTAAGTAAATTATAACTTGAATAGAGATACCTATTAAAAATAAAACTGGATGAAATATTATTTGACAAATATTATATTCAATGTTAAGGTTAATCCTATATATGTAAATATTGGAAAAATTATAAATTTTTATTTTATACATCATGTAATTATAAAATTATTTATTATTCATAACAAGAAATTTGTACTTACATATTTGAAAGATAATAATAAAAAGAAGAAATTTTATTCCCTTGCAGACTCGTGTGAACATATACTGCTTATATCTGAAGTGATCTGCACTTGGTTAGAAATAAATGTTACTATTGAAAAATAACCTAAACTTGTCAAAACGCCCGTCATACAACTTTCGAAGTATTTTTATTTAAGAAAAGAGATATTATTAGTTTTTAAATTATTTATACAAATTTATACACATTTAACACAATTTTATTAATATAATTAAACGATTGAAATTATAAAGGTATTCAGTTTAATTTTAATCATAACAAAAGATTTGTGTCCCTTGTAAGGAGGAATTGTATTTCATGAAAAATGAATATTTTACCAAAGAAAAGGTATAAACCAAAAATAATTCTTATATGATAACGTTGACAGATATTTTCTAGATACATAAAATACTTTTTAAATTATTTGTTTTAGGTGGCATGTACGTACTAAGGAAAATATTGCTCGTGTACGACGAGATGAAGCAAACGCTGCAAAAGAAGAAAGAATCAAACAAGAACGAATTCAAAAGGCGGTAAGTGTAAATGATAATAACAAAAGCTAATTGTTTATTAATTATATAATCAATGAAGTATTTAACATTTCTTTAGGAAACTGAAGCTAGAATTAATTACCTTCGAGACAAAGCCAGGGAAAAATATGATGGACGAATAGAGACATTAAAAACTGAAACAGATGCCTCTTCTTCAAAATGGGATCATGTTAATTTCTTTGCAGAACTTGAACAAGGAAAACTTGATTATAATAAACCCAATGTAGAACATGAAAAGGAAAAAAAAGAAGAAAGAGAAAAATATGAAAAAAAAATTGGCTATCTTACATATCTGGGACAAGATACTAATGAAGCAACAGGTAAGAAAAACTGGTATGAAGAGTTACCTGAAAGATTGAGAAACAGAGAAAAGAATGTGGAAGTACAAGCTAAAAAGAAGACACTGGATGATCCTATTCGTGACATCAAAAAGTATTTAAATATCATGGGAGCTGGTTCCATAGAAAAATCTTCAAAAATTAATATAGAATCTGGTAAAAGAAAGAACGATGATTCAGACAAAAGTGATTCAGATGATACAAAATCTTTAAAAAAGCACAAACACAAGAAATCAAAAAAACATAAAAAGGAAAAACATAAAGGTAAAGAAAAACAAAGTATAGAAAAACCAAATATAGATATACAAAAATTAAGAGCAGAAAGAATGTTAAGAGAACAGGGCGAAAAATTAAGAACAGAAGCTTTACTGGCTAAATTAAGAGGAGATCCAGTTCCAATAGCAACTCCAAAGTCTCCTCCTAAACCAGCTATTAAACAGAAATACAATTCACAATTTTTTCCTGAAATTGCTAGGCAAAATGCTGAAAGAACCCCTAATGTACAATCAATGAGAGAACAGTAAAATGTAAGTTGGTCTTTATTTTATAATTGTGCTATTATACTAATAGTACATACTTATCTTTATTATAATTATGTAAACATCAATACTTGTATAAACATTTGGATGAAATTTCATAAAATTTATGTTGAATTATTAACGCTATTAATAAAATATAAATAAGTCAGTTGTTAAATACAAAATATTACACAGTATGAAATTCCTAAAATAGTTCTATTTTATAAACTGCAATAAAATATAAATAAAAGATAATAAATGATCTTTAAATTTCTATTAAATGAAGTACCAGATATCCCTCGTAAATATACTCGATTATGCTAAATTTCGCGGTATCACGTGATGCAAGATGGTGGAATATCACGGATCTCATGGATAATGTATTAAAATTTGACGTTTATGTCATTTTTTCAGTATTCTTGTTCATTACTTGACTTAAATTCTTTGTTCGTAAGTAAAATTCTTTACTTTCGTACATATTAAATATTTTTATTAAATGTCCAAAATCTCATTTTAAATCTCGAACCAGACGCATAGAACGCGCGAGTTACTTTCGCGTAACATGATTTTCGAATTTGAACAGCTGTGAATGTACTTAATTACGAAGAGATGACAATTTGCAAAAATTTTCATTTTACATTAAAGAAATATAATAGTTTAACTTCGATTGTTGTTAGAAAAGTTACATTTTTAAGTCATGTTACGAATCGACCTTAAGATAACCTCTTTACTAATTTATATGAATATCGAAATTTTAAATATAATTATAAATAATTCATTAATTTTTTATACAATAAGTATAAAAATGTTTGATAAAGTTAAAAAATATTAATATCAGGAAGGTAATGTATCCAAGTAAACAGATATTAAATATTCTATTATAGAATAGACTATGCTATATACTTTTTGAAACTTATATAAAAATATTACAGTACAATTAGTTATATGTTCTGGTTTTCATGTCTTCCAACCTTAAATTTTTATTTGTAATTTATGTTTAGTATATTATGTACAATAGTTGGAAATAAATATTTATCTTTTTATCTGATAATATTAATGTCCACATATACTTGTATTACAGACAAAATGTTACTATTAATTTAAATGTCAAGAATTTTAACGATATGATTTAATTAAATATCATCACCATGAACGAAGATAGAAGTATAGAAGATTCTTCATATTTAAGTTATGAAATAAATGGCACTAGATATATTTTACAAACTATATCAGATCCAACTATAGACATAGCAAAGACTGTATCAACGAATCAAGAACAAAATACAATTAATATTATAAATGAAACACCAGTAGAGAAAGAGGACGAATCAATTTCTTTAATTTGCTTAGATGGTCAGGTTTATGCATTTCAAAATGGAGAATTACAAGAATTAGATTTTAGTCAAGTAATAGATGAAAATGAATCACAAGGAAAAACATTGTTATTATCGAAAGAAGATGATAATTGTGAACCACAGTATATTACTAATGAAGGACTAGTAATTGGAAATATTGATGAACATTCTCAAGAACAATATGATATTATCACAGGACAAAATGAAAAAAATTTTATTGTGGAAAAACATAATGTAAATGCTAATGATTTTGTGGAGGTTGTAACTGCATTCAAATGTAAAATATGTACTTACACTACTCAAGACAAAACACAGTTATTACAACATTTTCAAAAAACACATGTAAATCCAAAAATGGATATAGAGGTGAGTTTCAAAATAATTACTCCCTGTATATATTCCAATGTTTTCATTTTACAGATAAAAGAAGAATCTAAGAACACAGATGAAGTAAAATTGCTATATATGTGTGGAGAATGTTCTAGTTGCTTTCCTTCTATTGAAGATTGTAAAGAACATATGATAAATGTAATTATTTAAAACTTACTTATTTTGTTATAAGGAAATCAGAATATAAATAAAAATATATTAATGCCTTTTATTATATAGGATCATCAGTTAACAGATACAGGAGCTAACAAAGGTGGCAAAGAAAATATAACAGATGACTCAAAAGATTCTGGGTTATTAGAGTGTATAGGACAGAGTGTTGAAAATAATGATATAAAACGTCAAGTTAAAATTCAAAAACCTCTAAATTCTGAATATATGCTCAATAAAAAAATGATTGAATTGATGGAAAGAAATATAAAGTATATTTATCTTTATTATCTACTTTTTAAAAACTCATATATATTTAATTTATTTACATATAAATTTTACACTTTGTTAGGTGTTCATATCGCGGATGCCCCTATAAATTTTCGACAGAGGAAACAATGCAGCAACATGCACTTTGTCACATAGAATCACAAAATGGAACAGCATTTAAATGCAGCGTTTGTCGTGATATGAAATTTACTAAATGGAGACAGTGTAGCTTACATTTATGGAAAAAGCATCAAGTTGGTACGTATGTAATACCAATATTTATACAATAAAGTATTTAAAACGCAAAATTTTAGATATAGGTTTATTTACTTGTAAAATATGTAAAGCATATAAGAGTGCAACAATGGTAAAACTTTTAACTCATATGCGTGTGCATAGTGAGACTCGTGAGTATGAATGTTCAGAATGTGGCAAATGTTTTAAACAAGCCAGTCAATTACGTAATCACAGAGTGATGCATTTGGATCGTAAAACATTGGAAGTAACACGATGGTATACTTCAAAGAAATGTGATATGTGTGGAAAGACTTATGCAAATTCCAAATGTTTAAAAAGTCATATTCAAGCAGTTCATTCGAAATTGCGACCATACGTTTGTAATGTCTGTGGACATTCTAGCGCTAGAAAAGCAATGTTGCAAATGCATTTACGTCAACATACTGGTGATAAACCCTTTAGTTGTGAACTTTGTGAATACAAAACTGGAGATCACAATACGTTGCGACGTCACATTATGCAGCATACAGGTATATATATGTAAAAAGGTATGAAATAATACAAAAAGGTATCTAAAAATTACAAGCATAAATAATATTTACAGGTTTTAGACCTTACAAATGCCCTCATTGTTCTTACACTGCAATACAAAGTAGTAGTTATAAAAATCATTTAAAATCTAGACATCCCTTATTGTCTGGTTTATTTACATGTGACCTATGTCCCTTTAAAACTGTAAAAAATCAAAGTTATATACAACATGTAAGAGATCATGAAAAGGGATTAATCAAAGCAAATATGCAAAAGAAGGGTATGTGTGAATTTTTTATTAAGACATTTACAACTATTAATTTAAAGCTATATACTTTTTCAGATAGTGAAAGCGTCGAAGTTTTTCCTGGCAACATTGCAGCGGCCCAATTAATTTATAGTTGTTTGGGTGCATTTTCAAAAGTGGGAGATACTTTAGAAGCAAACTTAATGTCTTCCTCAACATCTGCGGATGGTACATCACAAACAATTACGATACAAATTCCATCGAAACATCTTGAAGGTTCACTGCCAACAAGAGAAAGTGGAACTAAAAATAATTCAGCAATTGAACAAGAAGATGAAGAAACAATGCATTGTTTCTTAAAAATTCCAAGAGAAGAAGAAGAAAGCATAGATACTGGTGGTATAACTATACCTGCAGAACCTGAAGAATCAGGTGCAACAACAATTAATGTTGATACGTGAAAATATAGAATCTTACATCGCTAACAAAAATACTTTTGTATATTCAAAAACAATCGGAAATTTATACTTGAAAAGTAAATGAAAAAATGCTAGTCACGCGTTACTTAGATGGTATGAAACAACGTGTTCTTTTTTGACAAAAACCTAGGATTAATATATTAATTTTTTAAATCCTAATTGTGATACTATTTTTGGAATTGTATATTATATCTGCAAAAACAAATTTAATAATTCAGATGTTCTGTTTGAAAGAAATTTTTGTATATTATTTTAAAGAAATGAAAACATATGCACATTTTCAATCAATTAATTGCATTAATGATTCTATGTTCGTATTTGTTCAAAAGAAGTTTTATTTTGCTTTAAAATAAGATTTTATAGTTAATAGAAAATAGTTTTGAGACTTTTTTACTTTAAATTTTACTACAGATATAATTTATTATATACTAAAACACATTTAAGATTTTGAATGTATTTATTGATAATTAATAGGAAATTAGTAGAAGTGTACATAAAAATTGTAAAATAATAATTTGGAAACTATTGTAATATGTAAATTACAATGTTTCGTATGGTACAATACAATTTAAAATAATATTTTACATGATGGACTAAAGAGAAATGATCTAATGTTTTTGACTTGATTAGCCATCAGGTAAAAATGATACTTATTGCTATGGAAGATTGAATTTAAGATCTTTTTAAAAGATTTCAATATTAATTACTGAATGTCACAAATATGTCCCCACAAATTGAAATTTCGGTATCAATTTGCTTAAGTGCAGGTTTTTGAAAATGGTAATTGATGGATATGTAAACATATTATTCTTAAAAATCCAATAGAAAAATAAAAAATATATGTCGGTAACTTATAATATATAACACTTGCCTTTTTATATGTATTTTGTAAAAAAAAAAAGCATGAGGTGAAATAAAGAATACTGTTTTTCACGATAGCCTAAGCAAATTGATACGAGTCATTATTTACAGCTAATTATTCATAAAATGTGAGAAGTTCCTGTTTTTAAGCGGCTGATGCGGATCTTCTCGTAAATTACACATCATATCACAACTAACAGTCCTTGGACAGTTCGCCATAATAAGCCGTTAAAGCTATTAACCTCCTGTCAATAAAGTTTTGCTCCACTTCTACACCACCTACTCCGGTTAATATGGCAAGCTGTAAATTTGTATATGTGTATAAAAATATAAAGCTATCAATGTATAGTGCAGTATAGAGTAACATAGAATATCGGAATTTTTAGAATCGTTCTGGATTATGAAAATTTACCTGCATAGTATCTATATTTCTAGGTAGAAAGTAGGCCACATCATCTGTGATTTTTCTTGCTATATTAAATATATTTACTCCACCAATGGGATGCATAATGTTATTGAGATCTAAAGTATCATTCTTATTATAATCAGGTCCTCCCCATGGAGGACTCAGAAACACAACATCTGCGATTAATTTTGATGCGATCTTAAGAAAATCTCCAACAATGAATTCTATTCTGTCATCAACACCATAAACACGGGCGTTGTTTCGAGCAAGTTCGATTTTAGCTGGATCTATATCTATTGCAAGTACTGTGAAAAGGGAAATATTATGAACTTGTACATTAAATATAAATTATACTACAAGCAAACATACCTCTTTCACAAGTAAAAGCAAATTGAATAGCATTTCCTCCTGCGCCACAGAATGCATCAATTATGGTATCACATCTGCATCTTTCAGCTATGTGCTTGGCAATTTTTTCTGGCGTGACAGAAAACCAACTTTCTATGAAAGATATTTTATTATAAAAATTAAATATTCGTATATATATTATTAAATGATTCATAAAATGTTTCATATTTAGTCTTTTAAAGATAATAAATCTTAATTGTTATATAAATAGAATCAAATGACATACCACGATCCATTTTAATGCCTTCATCAAACTTGCTAAACAGATGATATCTCTTTAACCAATACTTCATTAAACATTTATCACTGACTATTTCTACTGGAAGGCTTATACTTTTTTTAGATTGCTTCCTTCGTTTTTTCTTTTGTATTCTCTTTATATTGTCCTCATCTGATAATTTCATACTTTGTATTTCGTTGTTACTATTGTTTTCATCTATATCCATATCAACATTTAATCCGTCGCAATATTCATTATCTTGTTCGGCAAACTGGTCTTCCGATGCACATTTTGTAAGATCATTTGTTTTATCTTGATCAATGTATATGTCATCATCCTCGATATTGTGAAAAACATCGTCTTGACTACCGAATATATTTAAAGTATCATGAATATCATCGAATTGTCTTTTATCTGCTACTGAATCTATTGAACTTGTGCTTGGTTTATTAAATACAAATCGCTTCGTTTGCAACTTTGTCTTAAGGCTATCATCACATTCATCATCAGAACTTGATGTAAATTGTGCTGTATAGGAACCTGTTTCAGAGGGTTGTAATTCTGCTTTCGCTGATGGCAAAATAGGGCAATATGATAAATAATGTTTCACCTGTAAAATAAAATAAAATATAAATTACTTATGTATCCCTATATTATTATTAAAAAAAAAAAAAAAAAAATGTATTTACTTTGTCTATAGTGTTAGTAATTTCCTCTCCATTATCATCAAAGTATATATGTTTATTTGCTGGTTTGAATCTATAGTATCTCATTTTTAATTGTCTATTTGATAACCTAATGTTTTTTTTCTTGTATACTACTTCTCCTTGAAGATTTGATTGCTCGTAATTTTTGTTAAAAGTATATCCCATTAATGAAAACGCTTTTTTTACTGACTCTAAACCTTCTTCTGAATCATTGTAATCAGCCTCATGACTAAAATGGAAATTACATATAAATATAACATTATTACTTATCTTAATGCATTAAAAACAAATGATACTTCACCTTCGTTTTAATGTTATAGGTTTATCTTCATTGGGATCATCTCCATCTCCTCCATCAGAAAATTTTCGTTGAATACTATTGTTGCCGCTATTGTTAGTAGAAACAATTGCACTATTTTGTGCGATTAAAATTTGATCATCATGTTCACCTTCTTGGGAATATTCCATTTTATTGTTTTTTTCATCTTTATCTACAATAGGTTCATTATCTACTGTGTTTATTGTAAAATTTCGAATAAACATTCCCACTGATTCTGTAATTAATCGTTTCTTTTTTAGTTTTTCTTTCTTAGTATAAGAAAAATGTTTGTTAGACACATTTTTACTTTCGGAAATATTAATTTTATTAGATGTATCTATTTCTCTTTGTGTAAAGTCTTGATCTATACTTTCATCACTTTCATCCTCTTTCATATCTACATCATTATGTTCCTGGTTATAACTTTGATTGCCAATCTCAGATTGCTCCCTTTTATATTTCTCTATAAATAATTTATAATGGGTTTCATATTCTATTTGAAAATTCTCTTTCCATAAATGCTGCCAGTATCTATCAGTATCTTCTGCAATATCTTGATCATTATCTTGATCTGAACTGGTATTTGTTATATTGCTTTCAATGGAACTAGTTACAGAACTAATGAGATTAGATGAATTTGTAGAGATAGAATCACAACTAGAACTAGTAAGGGTCATTTTTGTGACATTTGTCATAGAATCTGATGTTGCATTTGTTTTTGCTATAGATTCATTAATGGAATCGCACCTTGTTAAAAGTCTTTCATCTTCTGCATTAGACTGTTGATTATAACTCTCTTCCATACTAAAAGGACTCAATGGATTCCAGCCATCTCCAGTTTCTGGTGATGTTTCAAAATTTGTTAACTTTTTTCTATTATCTTCTGCATCTTTATCATTTATTTCTTGTTTTCTTACATCATCAAATGAAAAATTAATGCTACATGTATTATTTGCTTTCATTTCATTATCACCAGCACTATTACTTTTACTAAATATTCCTTCAAAATTTGAGCGATCAAGTTCACAATTTTTGTGTGCTTGACTAGGAAAACATGTATTTTGTTCTGAGAATTTTTCAATAGTTTCTTTCATTTCCAATTTTTCACCACTTATTAAATGAGCATACTGTTGTAAATATTCTGGATTTATGTAATCTGCATATTTTCTAATCCAAGTTGTCCAAATTATATGTTCACGATTTTCACACCAATATTTCTCCCATGCAATATCCATTATATTCTTAGTTTTAGAATACATAGAATAATATGGATAATCATGAAAGTTATCATCACAGTTATACCTAACATCTTCATTATAAGTCTGTGTATCATTTAGGGAAACATTTTTAAATATATTATGTATTTCAAAATCTTTGTCTTCTGACGAGCATAATGGCTTTTCTAGATGAAATTCCTTTTCGTTATATGTGGATGGATCATAATTTAAAACTTCAATGCTATCTGCAAGATGATCTGATGAATGAATATTTACCATTTTAGATTCAAATTTTAGGTCTTTTTCTTCTTGATGTTGTGCAAGTATATTCACTTTGTCAAATTCATCCTCCAGTTCAGTCTCTGTAGTTTGGAAAGTTTTTCCATAAGATGCCAATAAATTTTGTATACTTTTAGCCTCATGTTGGTCATGATATTCAGATAAGTCTGCACCTGAATCTGACTGATGCAGGCCCAGCTTTTGTGTGAGGGAATGTGTAGTAGGACGATAAGCAGAATCACGAACAGAGTCATGTTCATCTGTGGAATAATTGTTGTCTGTGTGTGAAGCACTGCAGTAGCAGCTCACTGGTTCTTCCTAATTATAAAGAAGAAAAATATATTCTTGATCATTTACTCTTCAGTATAAATATCTATATTATGCCATCAAATTAAGAATAACCAAATAACCAAGAATAATTAAAAATAAAAACAAAACAAAAATATTCTTACATCATGTTTTTCAATAGATTGTGCTTCTATAATAGACCTTTTATGAAGATCTAACATTTCTCCAACACAATCACCCTCAACATCTTCATCTTCACTAGCATTTTCTAGAGCAAGGATTGTATAAACTTCTGGGTTTCTAAAAATAAAAAAAGAAACTGACCACATGTATGTTCTAAACAAACATACATTTAATTACATTATTTCAATACTATATTTATTTTATTGAAAATAACAGAATGTAATTTATATATTTCTCAGCATAAAAGTTACATAATGACATGAAAAATTATATGATATATTTCAGATTTTAATTCTATTAATTTCCACGTGGTATGAATTGTTTATTTTCGATAATATTTCGCAAAGTTAAATACAAAGGCAAAGAAATATGTTCGGAAGTTGTAAATTTGCTTGCGAATATATTTGTTAGAAAAACAATATTACCATATTCTTAATACGTGTTAAACAAAGAAAGTTATATATTGTAAGTCCCCAAAAAATATATTGTGACCTAGCTCATTCGAGTGGGTGTCAAGGTTAGGTCATGTGTCACGCCACTAATCGATAAACGAGTATTACACTCAATTTTCAAGAAAGTAATAAAAATACTACGGATATAGGATGTAGAAATGAAATTGCGACGTTTGGTAGAACAAATGATTTATACTCTTGCAGGTGTATTTACCCAATAAATACTCTGCTGCAAAGACAATAAATGTAATTATCAGGGTTAGAAGACTCTGCTCGATCTGCGATGTACACTTCGGCTAAAGGTTCCCAAAAATGATCACTCATGCCGAAAGGAGTGTTTAATTGACTACTTGTTCGTGAATCGTTACAACACCCACATGTCTCACGCTCAAATTTTTACAACTCCCCCAATGTAAAAACAATCCGCCATTTCCTGGATAGCGCACCATCGTGAAGTTGCACCTGATTACCATCATCTTATAATGATCAATCGATAACTAATTTTTTGGTTAAGTTTAATTTGTTTTCTTATATACTGTTTTTCTTATAGTCGCAATTGCAATTCAGAGTTAAATTATAACCAAACCGCAATTTCTTGGATTTGGACAAAACATTTCTCGATTACCCTTTAATTCTAGATTATGTAAATTATTTATAGAAATTTAATACATTTACGAGAAATAAGATATTTTTTATATTATTTTGATCCTTATATACAATAAAAATAATATCTTTTCAATTATTATTTCCAATTGTTAAATATGTTTACCGTGAAAACATTATAAACAAGATATATCCACAGATACAGTAGTCTATTAACAGATTCTGAATGTAGATAAAACTCTATGAAAATTCAGTAGTTAGATTAATAATAATAGAATATCCAAGTCTAGAAGGATCAATTTAAATAAATCATTTTTAAAATATCGAAAATTGTAACACTACAATATATATTTTTCGATTCAAATTAAAAAGATTCGTACGTTTTCCACCTTACTATCTGCTGCATATACTTGCATGCGTTTCCCTGTTTTACCTACGTGCTCGTTGCTCGTGTACCTATTTTATCCTGCATCAATGATCTCATCTGTGCAGCTTTCTCCTTCAATATTACCTTAATAGGTATGTCAGATTCCTACCCTCGGTCTCACAAGGTAATTAACCATCATCCCCATTACCACTGTAACGTGGTGCCCTCTTCAGTGATTTTCTATTATTTCTTAAATACGATATTTCTCGAGAAATATTATTTACAAAACATTTAAAACTTGCTTTCTTATACGAGCCTTACCATCTTCTTATTTTTACCACGAATTATCTTACCTTTCGAACACAGTTTAGGTTAATACCATTACTTCAGGCGACTATAGATCTATAATCGAGAGCTATATAATTAAATCTGACAGATAGTATGAATGTTAGATCGTTTTCGAAAACTTACACTCGCGTTCAATTAAACTAGAAACGTTCAAATCAACTTGGTCGGAAAAGACCCGACACATAGCGCTATCTCGCGGGATGCTGCGGAAGTACGAGCCCGCGAACGGAGTAATGGCGTAGGCGGCGATCCATGTGATAAATTAATTTTTATAGCTTCGTGGGTGGCGGCTCTTTCTATTGGTTGCTGATCGGGCGCCTCCCACTTGGAACGACGTTGCCTTCTCCTGGTTTATTCCATTCAGCTGTGATACCATGATATACCATTTGTCTCGTTTTAAATGAGCTGGCAGGGGAACGGTATGGACGGGTGTAATTGAAATACATTCGCGGATATCCCTCGGTCGACGCACAACAAAGGCGCAGCTCTCGCACGGCGAGGCATTTTTATCCAACGGATCACCGTTTTTAAAGAACATTCGACGTAACTGCGCATTACCTGTGGATCGTTCACGTTTTACGACGATAATCGCTCCGTGCCGAGATTACGTAAGGATCAATACGATTTTTACTTTACCGCCTCGCGTCGTGCGATTACCAGATGAGTCGCTCGAACTTTAATTGTCATTGTTCGATCACGAGTCAGCCAGTTTTTACGCGGATGCAATTATTTCGCGTTGCAGGATCGAGATAAACAAATCTTAACGATTGCTATTGTCCATGTAACGATTGCAAGGATAATGACGAATGGATTAATAGAGGATTCGAATCGGTTGTCATTTTAGGTTAGGAAAATTAACTTCTCGGTATCGAATCGATTTTTATTATCATCATAAATATTACACGCTTCGAGGAAGCCAAAAATTTGAAGAAAAAGGTAGTTAACTTGATATTTCATTTCATCCAAAATTCTTTTTTTTTTCAATAAAACAATTTATCGAAATGGAAGAAGTTACTGGCGACATCTGTAGAATTAATTTTGAACCTCGAACTAATTAATAGAAACGGTAAAAGATTCAATGTAGGTATTTATAAGGAGAAATTAAAAATTTTGCATTCTGATACATATATATATACACGTTATTTATATCGGTTATTTAAATTGAGACAGTGTGAGAATTATCGTCGATCTTTATCGAATATTCGAGAAATATTTACGCAATCGTGGTGGACATATCTAACCCTGCGTTAAAGTCACCATGCTACTCTCTCATGCGGGCATCGAAGTCTCTTCCATATGTCGAGTCGCGCACGTTAGGAATCACTCTAAATTCAATAATCAATGAAAACGGGGGCAATCTACGAATAACGCTTTTAAATTTTATGGGATAAAGCTCGTCGTGTATTTATTCATTTATAGTTAACAATATCAAATTTTACCTGTTAATAATCATGGAAAAAGGAAGTGTTGATCATGTACAAATGTTAGCGTTGCTCCAAAGTCATCGATGATTGCACCAAGCAATGGGAATCTATTAACATAAAAATTTATTTTGCATATTTCACACAGCATTAGGTACTACGCCATGCAATTATTTTTAAAAAATACCACTCTCATCTTGAAAAAAAAAGAAAAAAGAAGAAGGGGAACACAGTTTCTAAAATATACTTTGTTTCGAAAGTATATGGAATTTTCGCAATCGCAATTTTCCGAGTTTCTAATTGCAATTCTCTGGGTCGCAATTTTTCTAGCTGCGATTTTTCCAATTGCAAATCTTAGGGTCGCGATTTTTCCGATTGCAATTTTCCGAGTCGCTGTTTTCCTAGCTGCGGTTTTTCCTATTGCAATTTTCTGGGTAGCAATTTTCATAGTTGCGATTTTTCCAATTGCAAATCTTAGGATCGCGATTTTTCCGATTGCAATTTTCCGAGTCGCTATTTCTCTAGCTCCGATTTTTCCTATTGCAATTCTCCGAGTCGAGATTTTCCTAGTCGCGATTTTTCCAATTGCAATTCTCTGGGTTGCAATTTTTATAGCAACGAATTTTCCAATTGCAAATCTTAGAGTTGCGAATTTTCCAATTGCAATTTTCCGAGTCGCCATTTTCCTAGCTGCGATTTTTCCAATTGCGAATCTCAGAGTTGCGATTTTTCCAATTGCAATTTTCCGAGTCACGATTTTCCTAGCTGCGATTTTTCCAATTGCAATTCTCCGAGTCGCTATTTCCCCGAGCTGGAATTTTTCCAATCGCGATTTTGCAAATTTCGAATTCGGAATTCGCAAAAATAGTAGCAAACTGAAAAGCCATCTCATCCAAAACGAACGCTCGCGCGTTCGTCAATTACATTTATTATTCGAGCGACTACTATAGTTACGCGAATCGGCACGGCACACATTTATGGCGAGCGCACTTTTCCGCACGTGCCCGTCTGCGGAGCACGTGGAAATCGCAACGTCGAACGTACGGCTCATTAAATATAGATGGTTATCTCTCGATACTCGGAAGGCCCGAGGATAAGATACTCCGGCTACTTTACGATCCGTCCATGCTGCCTCTCAGATTAGGAAACGTCCTCGCCACGTGGAAAGTTCATAACTTTTAACCTCCGTCTCCTTTTTCCTCCCGCGTGTCAAAGGATCCACGATCTACGAGCCTGTTCGCGTCTATGATCTATTAGCCTAATCGATGAAATCGATTGAACAAGTTTCGATAGACACGTGTTTCGAGGAAGAACGAGCGAATCGGTGTCAATTGCTCGCGCTGCCATCATTCGCGAAGGTCGCGTCTCCTTCGCGGACGTTCCGAAAAACTGGAACCACTGTTTGCGAATTGCAAAAATTCTCGAATCCCTGGAACTGGAAGTCTCTCAGCTCATTGAACGATGGTCTAGCGGAAGCTTGTCGCCTGGTCTGAGCGCGAAAAGCGGCTGGAGAGGATGGCGGGACGCGGAGCATGCTCGTATCGGTCGCGAAGTAACGCAGGATGCTCTCTGGCGCGCTGGAGATGGATGCTGCACGGGGAGAGATCGACAAGCTCGCGAGATCGGAACCAGGAGGAGAAGCAACAACATCGGAAAGCGAAGTGGGAGGTGGAGGAACTAGGAACAACAGGACTGCTCGAAGGAAGCTGAAGAGGGAGAGAAGACGAAGAAGAGGAAGCAACTGCAGCAGCAGCAGCAGCAGCGGCAGCAGCTGAAGAAGAAGAAGAAGAAGAAGAAGCAGCAGCAGAAGAAGAAGAAGAAGAAGAAGAAGGAGAAGGAGAAGGATGAGAAGGTGGAAGGTGGAGGAAGAGACAGCTCAGAGGTACCGTGGAGGAAGAGGAGGAAGAAGACGAAGAAGAGGACGAAGCGTCGAGAAGGAGAGGGTAGAGCCGTGGTGGGAGGAGAGAGAACGAGAGAAGGCCGCGGTAGTCTTTCTCGGTCGACTAGGTAAGATAAGGACGAGGCGGACAAACGGACTGACGAAGGTGGCCAAGGTAGGGGATATTCAGTCTCGCGGCCACGTGCTACACGAGCGCACGCCCCGAGCCGGCCGGTGGTCCAGCCACGACTCCGTCCTCTTCTTCTTCGTCCCGTTTTGTCCCACGCTTCCTCCTTCTTCTCCCTTCCATTCTTCTTTCGTACACCGACTTCGCCTCCGTGCGCTCCTCTCTTCTCTTCTTTCCCATTTTTTTCTCTCTTCCTGCTCCTCTTCGTCGACTTTTTTCGCGTCCCCGCCGCCGTCGCCGTCGCCTGCCCTGGCTGCCTCCGCCGCTTCCGAGTCCCGCGTCCACGACTCGTGTTCCCCGCGAGCGGATTCCGAGTGGACGCCGCGCGAGCTACGAGCGCCTCGCGGCCCGGCTAATCGCGGGAACGCTCGAGCTACGAGCGCCTCGAGTGTCGCGAGCGCCGAGTTTTCCGAGGTCCAAGTGCGAGATCCGTCGTGTCCAAAGCGTCGCGGTCGATTGTTCGGTTGGTTGTTCCGTAACCTGCAGCTAGTGGTGCGTCGTTCCACGGATACGAGGGCCGGGTCGAGACGGCAGCCATGGGAACGGTCGCCGAGGATGGTGCGCGAAATGACACGCGGCGAACCTGCCGTTTCGTACTCTGAGGCGACGCGCGGCCGGAAGTACCAGGCTACGCGCAGGAGGATACTCCACCAGTGAGACTCTCGACCAGTTGTCCCGTTGGCTGATGGTACGTGTAACACGCTCGTCGGAGTCGGTGTACAAGCGTGCACGAGGTTGTCGAAGGATTCGAGCTGGAGAACGTGTCGTCGAGTAGTCGTCGATCTTGCCTGGTGATCTCTGTGGTGATTGTGATGGCTCCTGGACACCTTGTGTTTACTCGAGAAACGTCTCGCTATTGTACAGGGGTGGTTTTACAATGCTCGTTGCAAGGTCGTAGGAAACAAAGAGTGGACTGTAAGATCGCGAAGGACCCGAAGATCGAGGAGATGGCAGGCGAGTGAAGTCTCTGGCAAGTTTAACGAGCCAGCTACTAGCCTCTGGCTAGTACGAAAAATCAATTCGGTCGTCTCTGTCTCTCCTCTTCTCTTGCTCTCCCTGGCCGATTCGGCGGCGTCGACGATTAATTTGTCACGACGTCCGGGCACAACAATTTCAACTGTCTGCAGTCGGTACCATGATATCCGTGTGACGTGCCGCTCACAACCGGTTCATTAAAGTTGCAGCCGCTCGTCACTCATTGGCTGCCACGGGCTGGCAGCGATCGTGATGCTTGCGATAGAAAAAAAGCGAGAGAGGAGGAAAGGAAAAAAGAGAGAAAAAGGTGAAAAAAGACAGAGAGGATGGAAAAAACGAGGAGAGGAGCGAGAGAGCACGCGTGCGTGCGAGAGAGGATCGCGTATATCGGCGATACTTTTGACGCGAGTGTTTCACCTTTCAATCATTATTATTACGAACACCGATGCCTCGATGGATGGTCAGCCGGGGTGAAAAAGTTGACGGACAATTAGGATATTAATGATGCGTGACAGCCTGGGAAAGCCGAAAAAAATTCTGCCAGCCGTTCCTCTCTGGCCTTTACGCGCCGTGTGTCCCACTCCGCTCGAGTTCCAACCGTGTTCCCGGTTTGGCCAACGATTTCTTCCATATCTCCATTAGATATCCAAGTCACGATTGCGATCTTCGTGTCGAGCCTTCCATCTTCCAGCTATTTTTCGCCATTTTGCGATTCTTCTTTCGGTTCCGCAAAAATTCCACGTTGCTTTATCCACCGTAGATTTCTCATTCTCAGTCTTATCTCTTTCTTATTCTTATTCTCAGTATTTTCGAGGATTTCCTACTCTAAAGAGTACCTCAAGAGTACTCGAAGTACCTTTGAAGATGGAACATAGATAATAGATTGGTCTTTACGCGCCATGTGTACCACTATGCTCAAGTTGGAATCATATTCCCGGTTTGGCCAACGATTTCATATCTCGATTAGATATCGAAATCACGATTAAGATATCCGTGCCGATTCCTCGATCTTCCAACAATTTTTCGCTATTTTGCGATTCCTCTTTCGGTTCCGCAAAAATTCCACGTTGCTTTATCCACCGTAGATTTCTCATTCTCAGTCTTATCTCTTTCTTATTCTTATTCTCAGTATTTTCGAGGATTTCCTACTCTAAAGAGTACCTCAAGAGTACTCGAAGTACCTTTGAAGATGGAACATAGATAATAGATTGGTCTTTACGCGCCATGTGTACCACTATGCTCAAGTTGGAA